>NC_137563.1:11871663-11941091 GCF_963082525.1 Nesoenas mayeri | reverse complement strand
CTGTTTAGCTCAGATCTTTCGTGCTCACTTGCACTCTCCACCTGTGCTGCACTTGAGAAAAAACTTCCATTTTAAGATTCTTCTGCATATGGATTAAGACTCTGACTCTACAATAGGACTCTAAACCAGCGTCAAATTAAGATTTTACTCCCGCACATTAAAACATACTGAAAAGTCACCCTACCCCACTCAGTCTCATTAGTAAGCGCAATAATTCTGATTTTGAAGAGTTTTGTTTCCTCACCTGTCCTGGGTGTGGCATGTTATCATTATCTGGAGGGTTTTTATTTATTTATTTTAAGAGTAACCACTAAAAGCACCTGACGAAGGCAGGCAAGCGTCACAGCCCACTCCCAAGAAGGGAATGTTGTCTGGCAGCAAGAACGGGAGAATGGGAGTCAGGAATTTTTGGATCTCTTCCAAATAGACTCCTACCATATTACCTGATTTTGACCAAGTCGTGGGGTAAAATGCACTCGGAATGACTCCTTTCTGAAATGGGGATGATAATAATAGGTATGTCCCTGGACTCTTGAGAGGAAATTAATTAACATTTGGAAAGCACTTTGAGATTCTTGGATGAAAGATGGTGGAGCGGGAATGCTGGCAACATTAAAATAAGTTGGAATAATGTTAATATTTATTGCATACACTGCTTTCATCTTCAAAGCTCTTTACTAACATCAATGAATGAACAAAGAAAATATTAATAAGATCATATTTACCCATTAAATTATTCTCCCAAAACATATATATAAATAGATCTGCCTCCAGTTAAAAAATATTAGAAGAAAATCTAAGCACCAATTCCAGTGTCACACACTAAATCCCTAGTGGTGCTGTCCATAGGAAACCTGCTTCAAACTATGAATAATTAGTTTGTACTTTTAATGAGGATAATTGGACCCTGAGCCTAATCTGGCAGCACTGAAGTCACTGGGAACATATCACCCACTGCCAGGGCTGAAAAATCAAGATAGCGAAGGAAAAAGGAAGAGCAGCGGTTAGAAAATAACCTCAGCTGTGCCAGGGAGGCTGCAGTGAGCAGGAGACACTTCTCCCTGCAGGAGAATGTTCTGTTTAAATACAGTTTTTTGTGTCTCTGGAATAAGCTACAGGGAACTGAGCAACACACTGTGCCACCAGGAGAGATATGCAGCAGTCCCAGATATTTCTGGGTGAACATATAGAATTCAGAGCATCCCAGATTTAACTATGGAATTGCACACTATTTTTTCTTTTCTTTTTTCTAAAAAAAGTATATTCTTACTGGCACAGACATGACTATCCCATTATTACTGGAAAGCACAGCCCAGCAATTTACTGAAAACCAGTAAATGAGACAGTCCTTCCAAGTGCATTTTCTGCATTGATTTCAAACCAGTGCTTGAAGAACAGCAAGGGACCTTTCCCTTTGTGTTTCATTTTCCAGCCACCTTCCCTGTTGCAGTCTCTCAGCTGTAAAGATAAATAAAACCAGAGAAGAAGCATTCTGTTGTCATTTCCCCCACATACACACCCTTTCTTTTGAATTAAACACGTTTCCATAGGTCGTCTTCACCACAGCAAATGCAAGGAGTTGCTGGCACTCCCTACAATGATGGACTCGGACACATTCCAGAACATAATGGGCTATAATAGATTTTTTTTTTTAATCTACAGTGCACTTCATAGACTCTGGAGGTCATTTTAGGCAGCTTGTCAATGTCCAATATAAATACAAATATTTCTGTTCAGCATGTTCTCTGCACACCGGATCACTAATATGCACTTGCCAGATGTGCATGCCACAAAAACCAAAGCCATTCTCTATTTTCTCCAGACTTATTGTGAAAAAAGACCTCACATTATCTGTGAAGTGTTTTGCAGCCCAGTCTTGTCAAGACTGTTGCCGTTTCTTTGGAGTTGGCTGAAAGTTTTGCAAAGTTATTCACAGATTAAACTGTCTCAGTTAATCTGCTGTACAGCAACATTCAGAGCTTCAAATATGTTTGGTTTTGGATAGAAATCAAATGTCACCTTTGGGAAATATGCTTATTATTAGCATTAGACATAGCTTTTGGTCAACTTCCAATAACTTTGTTGAATTATAGGGGTTTTGTTGTTGGGTTTTCTTTGTGTCCTGTATTTATGTGTCATGCTTGGGCAGACACTATTTTTTAGCATTTACTGTTTCTAGTGCTCTAGAGAAATTTACAAACATTAATTATTCTGCCTAAGGCATGGCGAGGATCCAGTTAAGAGCATATCACCTCTCTGATGTGGCACATCTAGGCACAGGTAGCATTTTGTAGAAAAAAAACAACACATGAGCAGGAGGCAGTATTTCTATTAACAAATATGCCATAGATGCAGAAAGCATTTCAATGACAGGCCAGACTGACATCTAGACAAACAGCCAAGGTCTTTTTCTCACCATGTGATCTTTTCATAATCCTCCATTTCTCTCCTAGATCAACAGGTTCCTCTTTATTTGTCATTGTCAGCTCTTAGCACAAAGAGCCTTTTGTCTGGAGCTCTGACCCAAACACACAAGACTTTTTTTTGTCCCTTCTTGGCCATATGCTTTCAAACAGACTAATGGATTTCCAAGCTATAAAGCAGAACCTTGACCCCAGAAGGGGAGATGGTTGTGTGACAACATCTCTCTGTTTTGACATCATAATTTATCCCCGCTGCAGCTCTGCTGGCAGCACGAGCCAGCGAACAGACAGCGCAACCCAGCAAAAATACTTGAACCTGATCCGCTCTATGGCTCGTGCTACGGATACCGGCGCTGGAATCGCGGCAGCGGCGCTTTCTAACACCGGGGTTTGGAGCAGGGAAAAGCCGAGCCAGGCAATAGCTGCTGCTTTATGTCCTCTTCTACTCCATTATCACTGCTGTGATGAAGCTATCGTGCCTCCTGTGTAAGGCAGAACACATAGGAGAAATCACACTAGCCCTAAAGCCCAGAGGATTCCTGCCATTTTCCTTGTGCCCTGTTATTTAAAGTCCCATTACGAATACATTCCTGCATCCCTGGGTGTCACTCTAAAAACACATTGCTGAGGGAGACGCCAACAGACAGTAAGAAAAAGTTATCTGCCCCGATTTCTCAATTTGTTGGATGACATCACCAGGCTGCACTCAACCTGCCTAATTAAGAAGGGTCCAAAAAGCTACTGATGGCTTGTATGAACCTTGCTGGTAACATTCTGCACTTGAACACAATACAGAAAGAGTTCATACCCTTTAGCTGGCACTTGTTCCAGACTTTCACAGAAACCCTTTTGTTTTCCATTGGAAACAGCTCCAGAGCTAAATTCCTACCTGTCTCTTCCAGGGTGTGTCTTTGCCACATCACATAATATGGTTTTGCTCAAGGTAAAACTATCCTGGAGCTTCAAGGGTGGCTTAAGAGACACGGTGGCTTGGTGGGGTGCTCAAGAGAAGGGGAACCTGCCTTCTATTTTTTTTTTGTATTTGCTGAATTTGTCTTCCAGAGAAGAAGTCTTCCATGAAGGTCTGGGCTGTGACCTGTTTCATTTGGGAGCTATTTTCTCATGTATTTGTGGGATGTGGAAAGCAGAGCCTCACGATTTGCTGGCGCTCCAGATGAGGGAAGAGAAGGAAAAGAGCTGCTTATCTCTGCATTCAGCCCTTATCTGAGCCCGCCAGCTGGGGCAGCGGCAAGGGGGAGGACAGATCAAGCACGAAGCTTATGTGCACGAAAGAGAAAGGGGAACCTGCACCCAAAAGTACCTCTTATGTTATAAACCACTCCAGACCCAGGGCTGGCGGGGAAGAGAGCAGCACTACGTGGCCTAGAGCTGCCGCCACCCACACAGAGTCACCACCACCAAGTACTGCAAGTGCAAGAGCCCACCAACATGTTTTTAGACAATATATCAGCACCCACATATGCATACAGACCAACTGAAGTCAGTAGCGGCCCCAAAGGGTCAAGCACAAGATAAATTTTACCATGTGCTGTCTGGATGCCGGGACACAACAAAGCCCAGCCTGTGCTCAGCCGTTCTCAGCCCTCCAGCTTTGCACAAGCAGAGCAATCTCCCTAAAACTCCTGGGGTGCACTTTTCCCTTCTCAACACCACTAATCGTCCTTAACATTCAGCATCAGCTCCTCCAAAATTCAGGCTTTGACATTGCGATGTGAGCGTGAGCTGAGGTTACCCAAGATAGAGCCACCATCTCTGAGTTACAAACCCAAGTCATTCATGATATGTAATACATTAAAAAAAAATAATCCAGACAGAAAATGCAATGACAGAATTTCTTTCAGAACTTCTGTTACATGAAAATGAACACTAAAGCTTTTAATTTACCTAAGGTTTCTCTCTAAAGAGGAATAAGTACAATTTGTTCAGGACTAGTTGACAGATGCGAAATTAAGTCCTCTGTTATTGCTCCATTTGCTGGATGCAGAAATACTCAACACTTACAGAGGACTTGGAGGATGAGAAGAGCTACAGAAATATCAACTCTCCAGACAAAAATCATCAGCAGCAAGGCATTGCCTCATGTTTAGAGCTCTGGGGCTGGTTCGAGACTCTCTGAGCTGCCAGCTGCCCATGTTTGGGACACCATGTACCACAACAAACAGGAGTAAATTGTCTGTGTTTAGTTGGAGCCCGTACCTCTTTATCAGCTCAGTGGAGTCACAAAGTGTTCGCTCACATGCAGATTCTGCTCTGATTACAGGCAAAGCCCATTTTCAGCAAGGCAGCATCACTCAAGCACAGGAAAAGCCACGTCCCCAGCACCTGAGACCTTTCCCACAGAGCACCGCAAACCCCTCCCTCATGTGCCAAAACCCTGGAGATGAGGGAATGGTTGTGAGAAGCCTGGGAACGGTGAAATGGTTTGGTCTCCAGCTGAAATTATTCTATGATTCTACAAAAGGCTGGAGAGTTATTCCCTTGCAAAGGTCCTCATGCATTGGTCCTTTATGGTCCTTCTCAGGCATCTCTTTAGGTTTTGCTGAGGCGATAGTACTAGAAAGACAATTAAATGCCCTGTTGTTAATCAGGGTGATGGCTTACCATCATACCCCTAGGGACACATCTCAGGATCAACATCTTGCTTGCCTGGCTTACAGGAAAGGTCTCACTGGAGGTAGCGAGAGTCACACAAACGGTGCTCGACCCTCCGTCCCTTCACTTGCCATTTGCTGCCCTGGAGTTCACAGCCACTTGCAGATTTCTTTAGGAGAAACCATGTTTGCACTTTTAGCCTTTCTACTTTTCTTCCAAATATTTCTTTGCCTGTGGACATTTTTGGGGAGAAAAAAAAAAAAAAAATCCCAGTTTAAACCAAGTCCATTGTTTTCACTGAATTGAACTACAGAAAGATTTCAGAACGTGGTTGTGATTTGCCACATCTGTTATTTTTATGCATTGTTTTTATGCCAAGAGTTTCATAAAAGGTGTTACATAACCGCATCGTATCACATAATTCAACATGTTTCCACAATTAGGAGCCCACGTGAGCATCCGAGCAACGATCTTGCCTGAGTTTTTATGTTTCTGTACATCTTTTAGCCCAGTCAGCCTGAGATACAGAGATGAACTGTGATTGTAGTTTCTCATTTCTCCTACAGAATCCACTGTCATTTACTGATGACCAAGTCCATCTGTGATCCATGCTGCACGGATCACTGCTGCATTTGCATTTAAAAATAAACATATATTGCTTGAATCCTGTGTGCTGTGTAACAGAACAAGCAGAGATCCCATGGTTACAAGTAACTGGATCATCTCTCTTCAATACACTAATAGTTTCATTGTTTTCCAAATATTGCAAGATGAGCATTTATTGCATGAAAAGAAAAAAATATATTTGCACTGAAAGCTACTGACAGACAGTTGGACCAAAGGCTGGAAAAACAATGGGAGAAAATAATTTAAGTGATTAAATATAAAGCCGCAGTTGCTGTTCACTTGATGAGCAGCTCTCTTCTGAGAGCACAAATCAGCCATCGCTCCTCATAACCCTCCTGGGGACAGCCCTGTATTTCTGCAATCTCCCTCTCATGAGTGCAGAAATACACTGTATATTTGGGGGACTGGAGAGTTGGACCATGCAGTCACCACCCATCGCACCCCAACAATGTCCTAACGCCTCCCAGGGGGGATCCGAGGGAAACCACAGCATCTTCTGCAAAGGCCACTCATGGAACAATTTTGGAGGATCTCAAAGAGGTTTGCAGACTTGGGGTGCCATCCAAGCAGGCAGGGTTCAGCACAGAACCCACTGCTGCTCCAGATGCCAACTCAAAGTGGCTTCAGCTCCATTGCTCCTTTTCCCCACTTCCTTCCCTAGTTAAAAAAAGTAATAATTAATATTTACCCATTAAATCAAGCCAGAAATATCTGCAATTCTGTGAACAGAGATTCTGTTTCTAGAAGAATCCTCCAAAGGAGACTCTTCCACCTGTGAACAGGGACCAGGACTTTAGGTCTAATGAAGCTTTGCTGTGGAAGAAATGGGTTTATTGGGACATTCTCCACAGTTTTGCCATAGATTAACCACTGAGAACTTTGGAAATTTCCAGCCTGGTGCTGCTTTAAATGAAAAGCTCCATCTTGTTCTCCTGGGTCAGATATTTTGCATGCAGTTTCTAATTTGGACCGCAGCTCTGGAAAACTTGATTAGAGCTGTGAAAATGGAATTTTTATTAGGGAGAACTGAGCTTTTGCCAAGGTTTATTTTTCAAGGGAGTAGGACCTAATCCTAGAAGTAGTTCCAGGGCTGTGCTCTTCTGGATGCCCTTGCAATGGTTTATGGCAATTATGCAGCCAAACCTGGCCCGACTGGTAATGTTTGCTTTGGACAAGTTGCTACAGATGGCAAGTAACTGCAAAAGTACTTCTCAACCTGGTGCAGGCATCCCTGAAAATGCATTTTCTCTAAGTTGTTCTTTTTTTCCCCTCCATTTTTACACAACTAATATGTTCCCAAATCCATACTACCTGAAAACAACTAAGCATTTAAAGGCACGCAGAGAAAGGAGAATAACACATCTAACGGAAGCCTGTTAGATACGATCACTAGATAGACAAATCTCCTTGCCAGCTTTCAAAGCTCAAATTTCTGAAAAAAAAAATCCAATATAAAACCCCCTCTTTAGGTGGATACTTTTCAGGGAATAGCACATCAGCTTCCTCGAGGGAAACCACAAAGCTTATGGCGTGGAGTGACCCTCTGGAGGGAGCTTTACATCTATACAGTGAGCAGCAACCAGACTGAACCAAGCCATCAATCCAGGAATGCATGGGAAAAGAGCAAATTAAAATGTGTGATACTTGGCAGGTGCCTTTGCGAGCGTAGTACTTGTGAAAGGTGATATTAACAGTGCTAGCAGCTGAAGGCTGCTCTTTATTTCAGAGCTGGGGTAGCACGAGCAGGAGCAAAGGCTTCCCAAAAAGGCGTTCCCTCTCCCAAAAGGGCTTTCCCTTGGGTGCAAGAGCTTCTGCAGCACTGCCCACCCATGGCCATGTCCTCCCAGCTGGCACAGCCACTCAGAGATCACCGGTGACAATTTGGGATGGGTTTGGCATGAGGAACCCACCACTAAGACATGCTGGGGACACGGACAAGCGGGTCTCAGGGACTTCAACACCCTCTGTAGGGCACCTGCTGAGGAGCAAAGTGGGACCAGCACTCCTCCAGCTCTACACACATTGGGTCCACTGCTCCCTTCCCACACTACCAATTAGTTTAATTGCAATGTGAGACACGTGGCTCTGGGCAGCCAGACTGCTGGAGCGAGGTTCTTGGGGACCCATCATCCCATCACTGCCTCCAACATACGATGGACTGAAAAACCTCTCTTCTCCAACACCCCCGCCACCCCCTCCCAGTTAATCCACCTGCACTGTGGCAATAGCAACTTAATTCCTTCATGGAAAAATAGTGAGAATTAATTCGTTAGTGTCAAATTATACCTTTGAATGTGCATGTTCAGCTCTCACGGACTTCAATGAAAGCCTGGCCCTGGCACAGGCAGATGCGGGCCTTTGGTGTTTGTAGCGCTTTGAAGTGGGGATGGTGCTGGGAGGTGTGAAATCCTCGGGAGAGGAGAGTTCGCCCCGCTCGCCGGCTCCGCCGCGGTCAAGCAGCGGAGCAGAGCGAAAACAACAGGCGCGACGTGGGAAGTCAGATCCCACAACTTCATTAAGAGTCAGAAAGGAGATCAAAGGAAAGAATTTTCAGCTTAAAAAATAAATAAATAAATAGATAAATAAGGAAAATATGTTTTAAGTTTCCAAGAAAAATCAGGGTTCACTTTGTTACATGAAAATAAATGATTTTGTAAGCAAGGCAGAGCTACCCTGCCGTATGCCTTTCTCTCATCCACACAGAGCAGAAAGTCTTGTTTGCATCCAAACCTCCATCGATTTAATTAAACCCACACTTCCCTGCATGTGGACAATCTGGCCTGTTTACATACAGCTCCTTGCTGTCCTGTTCACACTTGTCCCCAACATACTCAAACTAAACCCAAAGGACACCAGCCATACTCTTAATTGCACAAATTAAACTGATTTACACAAAACACTGAGGATGAAGGTGGGATGAAGCTCCAGCCAGGCAAGGACCAGACACACACCTTGTCCCCAGCCCCTTGCAGCCATCCAGATCCCAAAATAGCCAAGATTTTTCCCCTAAGAAAGAGCTTTTCGAGTTTCCTAAGGTGAGGCCAAGGCAGCCAACAGCTCACGGCGCATTTCAGTCACAACCTTGTGTTTCTGGTCCACTTCAGCCACCTGGACAAACAGACATCTGTGGGTCCCAAGGGACCAGCCAGTGTCACTGTGGAGCCACTCTCCATCATCTCCTAAAGATCACAGTGACGCCAATGACTGGGAAAAAGCAAATATGAGCTCCAACTTCAGCCTGGGTGAGAGGGAGGATCTGGAATGGTACAGAACAGCTGATCTCAGCAGCATCACCTCAGGAACCTGATGGAACAAATCCTGCTGGGAGGCGTTCCTGAGCAGGGTGAGATGATGGCCAGTGCAGGCTCCCCAGGGACAAACCATTCCTGGATGCCCCCTGGGATGAAGGGCTGGCTCTGCACAAAGGGAAAGCAGGGGGGTTTCTTTGCCTTGACTTTAGGCTTTGGCATGGCCTCACACATAATCCTCACGGCTAAACTGGTGAGATACCAGCTGGGTAAATGGACTAGTAGGAAAACTGGCCAGGCTGCCACACCATTTCGGAGGTACAAAGTCCAAGTGGCAGCTGACGGGCAGTGCCATCCCTCAGGATTGATATCATCCTTATTAGCCACCTGGATGATGGGACAGAGCAGAGGCGAGGTCTCACCGCTGTCTGCAAATCCAAAATGGGATCACAGAATCATAGAATGTCCCAAGTTGGAAGGGACCCACAAGGATCATCGAGTCCAACTCCTGCCCCTGGATATGAAATCCCCAAAGTGGTGCAGAGGAGACAAAACCTGCCTCTTCTCAGAGGAGCACAGCAAGAGGCAATGGGCAACATGAGACATTCTGAGTAGATAACAGGAAAAAAAAATGGCTTAATTTTTTCATGAGGGAGGTCAAGCACTGGTTGTGGAGAGCTAGAACCATGGAATCAGTTTGGTTGGAAGAGACCCTCAAGATCATCGGATCTAACCGTTAACCCAGTACTGGCACTAACCCATGGAGCTCCTTCAGATATTCAAGTCTCTGCTGAACACAGCCCTGAGTAACCTGATATAGGTGGCCCTGCTTGGAGCAGGGGCTGGACCTTCCACAGGTCCCTTCCAAACTGATGGGACCTGCTGGTCATGGGACAGGGGAATATGCTTTCCCTGTGTCTCTGCACAGTACACACCAGCCCACAGTCTGAGATGATGCTTACTGTAGTCATAAAACAGCACTGAAAGAGCACACTCAAAGTCAGATGAGTCTTACAAACACATCTTCCATAAAACATGCCATCCTAGTCCAAGACTGGACAAGTCATTTTCAAAAAGATTGATCAGGCAATTATTTTTTCTTCCCTGTCACCAACAGCAAACAGTCCTTTGAAATCAAAGGGACATAAAAAAATAGTTAACACTTTTTCAGGTGCTTGCTGGCAAGTTCTTTGTACTTAATGATTAGACTTTCCAAGCAAATGTGTCTTTTGATGATACAGTTGGTGGAACCTAAATAAACCTCAAGGAGGCAAATTAAGGACCGTTTTCCTCACTTTTAACCCAAGTGTTAGCCTTTCTAGTGTTCACTCGAGTACAGCACAACTTCTCTGATACCATTCCATAAATTTGGTGAGAGCCTTATGCATTTATTAAAGAAGAGTCTGCCTTCACTTTGGGACAGAGCATCTTTGATTACCTGCAATGGTACCACTGACCCAGCCCCCAGAACATCTGTGACCTCCAGTTCAGCCTGGCTTTCTCTTGACACCAGGATTTCATGGGAAAGATGCTTTTTCCCTTCTCTCCTGGGTTGTGGGTGTCAGCAAAACTGTGAGGGACACATGAGCACCTTAGGACTGACCCCCATTCATGGCACCCCAGCCCTGCACAGACAGGGCTGACACCCACCTGCTGAACATTCAGAACATTCAGCAGAATATTGTGCAGGCACATTGTCACTCACTGACAGCCAGTATCCCACATCATAGCAGCAACACCCATCACCCTAAAACCCATGTGGACAATAAGAGACAGTTTCTTGTTTTGCTCCCAAAGCTGCTGCATCAGGAGGGACCTGACAGTGTCACCGCTGCAGGTCCATCTCGCACAGGGTCCATGGCCCAGGATCCTCTGCCTTACACACACACAGGCTCAGATTTGCTTTCCCAAGGGTTAACTTGGGTAGTTTCTATAGAAGTTGCACAGAACCTCCGTTCAAAACCAGACAAACTCCGGCAAGGAGCGGTGCTGGAAACGCCATCTCCTGGCGTCCTCCGAGTTCAGCCACGCTGTCGCTGGAGAGACAACCCGCATCTGAGCCGGCCCCACTTCACATGGGGTCAACGGCAGAGCACTGGGGTCTGTGGCACATCCATTGAACAGGTCCCCACCACGCTCAGAGCCTGGTGCAGTCCCACACGGCCCAATGCAAATACCAAATATTCTGTCTAAACCTGGCAGATGATGGATCACACACTTTGCATCACTGCTGCAGACCCATGGGAGAGCATCCACAGGTCCCGTGTCCACCCACGCTGCAGGGTGAGCCCCTTCTTGCAAGAAAAGCATCAGCAATTCAACCTCAACTTCAGTGCAGTGGCTCAAAGCACTTCTCAAAATGAGAGGCCAGGCTCCATCCAGTCGCTGCAATGTTAATGGGGGTTGAGTCTCTGGTGTTTGCACCCCTGGTTGAGAGGGGAGCTGCTCTACAAAGGGGACATTCAGCTCAGAGGCAGCGAAACCCAGAGCAGACACTGCTCTGTCACCGGGAGGCATCACGTCTGCTCGCCTCCAAATAACCAGCCTGGTGTACAAGAGGAAAAGAGCATATGGGGAGAAGCCTTGGCAAGGCTGGAGGTCGGGTGATCAGCTCCTCGGAGCTGCTCTGCCACTGGCCTGAAAGAACAACTCCATCAGCTGCAGCAAGCAGACCTTCTGCTTCCCTGGTTCAGAATTCATCACAGGCTCCAACACAGACACTCCAGGCTTTTTTCCTGCTTTAATTGTTTAAAAATCCTAACTCTGGCTGTTTATTTTTGTGGGCTATTACTGCATTCAACTATTTTAAGACCAACAAAAACCCCAAACCACAAACAAAAAAAAAGGAGAAAAAATTTGAAGCCTTTCTCTCATTCTGCTGGTGAAGTTTAATTCACTCTAATTATTTCATATTACTTAGACTATAATAGTTTCATAATTTCTAGTATATTAAGCACTTAATACGTTGTGTCATTTGAAGTCGCATATTAAATTCAGCAAAGTACATTTTAATGAGAGCTAAGTAGTGTGAAAATATTAATACAACATAATAGCTCATTTTTGCACCCATGCTGGTAAGCTGTGTTGCCACTCACGGTGTGCTCAGGCAGGTGAGCGCAGCAGATGCTGGACAAGGTGCCGGGGGAGCACAGCTCAGACAGACCAGCACACGGGACCTAGGAACACAACACACACCAGAGTCTGCCTGTGGGTCCTGACAAGGGGCTGAGGACAGGAGCGAGAGCCCCTGGAGATGCAGCAGTACCAGCAGCGTGACGCGAGTTTCCCCTTGGACAAGGACCCAGGACAACTCCTCTGTGGCTCTCCACAGGGTGACCCTGTGCCACCTGCAGCTGGAGAGATGCAGAGGAAAGTGTGCAAGGAAAGTGATTCAGCTCCTCCACTACAAGCTCCAAAGAGACACAACTATTAAATTCACACAAGCCACCCACCTCTCAGCTTGCAGATCTTGACTCTACCTTTTTATTCACCTCTGACCCACATATCCCAGCAAGATTATCCCCCTTCCTGTAGACTAACCTGTATGAGAGATGCCACCAGCAACCCCAGCTCCACTGCTCCTACTCAGGGTCACATACCTACAGACACCTTCTCCAGCTCACATACCAAAGAATTATGTTTGTCCCTAAACAAGCCATAAATGCCTTACCTGATGCTCTAAGAAATGAGGAAAGCCCAGGAGACCAGCCAACCACATCCACCTGTCCCAGGCCTGGCTCGGCTGGTCTTCATCACCCACAGGTGATGGAGGATGATACTCCCACTCCAGCACAGCTGATCCCAGGGTCAGGGACTCAGTGCGCCATCCCTGCCTTGGAGAAAAGTCATGCTGAGCTGCTGAGGGGGATAATGCCTAATAAAACCCACGGGGTTTGATCAAAGACTAACAGGGGGATTAGATGGGAGACCCCTGGCCCGACCCCAGCTCAGAGCAGGGCTGCCCACCGGCTGGAAGAGCTGCTGGGCGGACACGGACTGTGCTGGCAGGATGCGGCCCTGCAAGAGGACCCGGTCCTTTGCAAAACAGCAGCCCCGGGAGGTGCCGCCAGACCGGGCCCACGGGCGGGCGGCGGGGAAGGACACCGGGCCGGAGCACCGGAGGCGGGGCTGCACCCCCGACTGTACCCACGCGGTGGCGACCGAGGCCGCGGAACGGCTGTTCCTCCGCCTAATGAGTCTCAGAAAATAATTACGACAGATCCGCTCTGCGGAACTCCCGGGGATGGCTCACACGGCCGGAACCCCGCGGGCAGCTCAGCCTCCCCGCCGCTCCCGCATCCTGGTACCCGCAGCCCCGCTGCGGTGCGAGGTGCATCCCCTCGTTCCGGTCCTCGCAGCCCCCGTGCGTCGTGGGACAGGCGGTGCGGTGTGTGTGTGTGTCCCCTCTCTCGCCGGTGAGCCTCAGGACCCCGGTGCAAGGTGCATCCCCCCCACCCCGGTCTCAGCCCCGCAACCCGTTGAAATGTCGCGCTAAGTTAATTCTGGGCTGAAAACAGGTATTTAGGGCTAATAGGTGTGCGAGCACCTCCACACCCGCTCTCAGAGCTCATTAATGTAATACTTTCATGTGTGAAACGAGCATATAAATGGGCATTAATGAGCTCCCGGCTGCGGCGCGGAGGAGATAGGGGGCGGAAAAGGGAACTTAGTGGGGAGCGGGCAGACCCCCACACCCCAGCTAAGAGACTCCGTGTCGGCCGGGCCTGGGGGAGGACCTCGCCCCCCGGGGACACCTCCATGCATCAAGCGGCTTCTTAAAGTCGGTTTTTATTAAAGAACCAAAATCACGTACAGAGGGGTCTCTCCCCAGAGCGGGCGAGCGTTGTTTTGCCTCCGGAGTCGCGGACCGCCCGTTAAAGTGCTGTTACATCCATAAATTTACGGGGTGGGGGGGGCAAGGGAGGAAGGGGCCCGAGGCGAGGGGGAGAAGGGGAGGAAATAAATATACATCATAAATAAATAAAAATCCAACAAATACTGTACCAAGAGAATCACAGTACATTTATATCCATTGCACATAGCCACTTTTGTTTCCAGTCTGGACAAAGGTTGAAGAAGCGGACACACAGGGAGGGAGGGGGAGGCGGAGCGGGGGATTGCAGGGGGGGCCCGGTTCCCCCTCTGGCCGGCTCGGGGCCGCTCCCCGCTTTATCACCAGTCCGAGGAAAGCCGGGTTCCAAGTCCTCTATGTACAAGTGTCTCCTCGTGGAAATGGCTTGTGTGGGCTCTGCCCGCATGGCTTCGGGAGAAGGCGGGTGTCCGGGGGGGGTCACTGGGGCAGCAGCGGCGGTTTGAAGGAGCAGTTCCCCGTGCAGTGCCGCGGGGTCAGCATTTTGCAGGAGAAATGATGCAGCGCGTCGTGGGCCTCTGTAAAGCGAAGGAGCCGTCACCTCCCGGCTCCCCGGGACGCCCCACGCGGGGGAGTGGGGAGGTGTCGGCCCCTGTGCCCCCCTCGCGTCCTGCCCCGGTACCTTTCAACTTCTGCTGGATGGCGTAGCGCGCTTTCCTCTCCTGGTCCAGCTCGTTGCACAGAGTATCTGGAAAAGGGGGGAAGGCATCACAACGCGCCTGGCATGAGGGGGACACGGGATCCCCGTCAGGGATGCGCTGGGGTCAAGGGCACCGCGTTCGTCCGCAGGGCAAGGGGAGGAGGGGGATAAGTTGTGCGTAAGATGGAGGGGGTGCGGGATGTGCGTAAAGGAGGGCATCGCTTCCCAGGTAATTTTACCCCTCGGTTTTTAATTTAGCCCGAGTGGAAATTGCTGCGAGACGGAAGGCTCATTCGCTCCCATGTAATGATGCCTCGCACCCGTTTGCGGGGCGGCTCGAAATCCCCAGGCTAAGTGGGGTTCGCCAAAAGATATCGTTTGCTTTTGTTTGTTTGGGGGGTTTTTGTGCTAAAAAAATAAATAAAAGAGAGATAAAATTGAGATACAAAATAAAATTAATAATCGCCGGCCGGCCGCGGCTGGCTGGGCTGTACCTCGAACGATCTGGAGCTGCTGCACCATCTCCTCTCTATACGCCAGTTCCCGCTTCATCTGGTCCTGGAAGTTATCTGGGGGAGCAGGAAGGTCAGCCCCAGTCCCCGGTGCGGGGCCCGCTCCCCGGCCGGGGCAATGGGGGGGATCGCCTGTACCTTTCAGGCTCTGGAAGTCCCTTTCCAGCTTTTTCCTCAATTCCATTTGCTCCAGGACCAGTTTTTGTAACTCATCTGTTTAAAAATACATAGTGGGGTGAGGGAACCCCGCACTTTTCCATATGGAGGCGGCTCAGCGCGGCGCTAATCGCATTACGTTACATTAATCACAGGAGTTAATCACTCCTGTAGAAAACACAAATACCTCGAGCCGCGGGGAGAGGCCGGGGGGTCCCCACAGGCTCGCCTGCCCCGTCCCGGCGGGGTCCCGACCCCCGCCGCCCCCGTCCCGGCGCGGGACGCGCCCCCTCCTCACCTCGGGCCAAATTTTCGATGTCTTTTTCCACCAGCTGCGTCCCGGCAGTATCCATGCCGAGACCGTCCTCCCCTGCGGGGGGACAAAGCCCCGTCAGCCCCACCGCTCGGGACTCCGCGGACCGCACATCGCTCCTCGCAGGGACCGCGCGTCGCCCCGCGGAGGGGCTGCGGCGGAGCGCGGAGCGGCGCTTACCTCTGTCGGTATTTACAGGGCTGGGATGCGAGACATTCCTTTGGTCCTGATAGGATTTTCTGGTCTCTAAATCCTCTGCCGCGGAGTGATTGTCTTCTTTATCTTGCTCTTAAAGTTAATAAACCGATTTTCAACCATAAGCAATGAAAGTATGGTCCTGATATATCCTTAATTACATAATTACGGACAAAGCCCTTGTTAAAACCTTCTTAGCGGACATCCTAATCGCTTTGCTATTGGAAAGTAGCTTTGTCCCACCAGGCCGTGTGCGGCTTCGTCAGCCCATCCCCACTGCACCGGCCCCGTCCGACGGCGGCAGCCCCGGGCCCGGGTGGGGGGGCTTGGCCCCTTCCGCATACGAAAACCGTTTGCTCTTATTTTTCTCCCCAAATTCCCCAAACGAAAGCGGCTGCCTCGTTGCGCCCCCGGGACTGAGCAGCCAGGCTGGGGCAGCGCCTGGGGTCGCTGCCTCGATATACACTGGCCTCCCACCCCCTGGGCCCCCAGCCCGATTTACCCTTAGCCTCTGGGGTGCACAGATACGCGGCCGGGGCTCCCAGGGAGGCGGCGGTCTTCAGAGGCTGCAGGTGCTCCCCCCTCTCCGGCGCGTACACCTACAAAAGAACGAGTCAGGGAGGCGGCTGGGACCCGGAGTCGGCCCCGCAGGGACCCTCGGGTGCACATCTCCCCCAGGCCCGCACCTCGTAGCCGCCACTGCTGCTGCTCCGCTCGGGACTGCGATCGGGCTGTTGGCAGCCCTCCTCCGCCGCCAGATCGCCCGCTTTCTCCTCTGGCCCGTTGGCCCCGGCGGGCGGCGGTGGGTCCTCGGTACCGGCCAGCAGCCGGGGCGGCGGGGGCTCCCGTCCCTCGGGGTGGGCGGTGGCAGCGACGGTGTCCTCCTCCTCGTCCTCCGGGAAGCGGTTGGACTCTACATCCACCTCGGGCTCCTCGGCCGTGTCCCCCCCGGGCGAGAGCGAACGGTAGCTAGAGCTGCCCTCGCTGAGGAAGTCCGGGGAGAGGTAGCCGGGCCCACGGGGGCCCGCTCCGCCGTACGCCTCCCGGGTGCCGTAGAGCTTGGCGATGCTCTCGGCGTCTTTCACCACCGGGCGGAAGGCGGAGAGGTAGCTGCCCTTCCTGGGCAGGGGCAGCGGTGGGAGCAGCGCCTCGTCTCCGGAGCGCTCCTCCTCACCTGCCGCCCGCGACAACGCGCTAGGGCAGCGCTCGCCCTCCGCCCCGGCTCCCTCCTGGGGGGTAGCGCTGCTCCTCCCGCTGCCCGACGGCTCCGAGCCCTCCAACTCGCCATGCCGGCCCGACAGACCCGGCGGTTCGGCCGCCGCCGCTGCCGCCGCCGCAGCCGCTGCCACCACCACGGCCGTGGCCGCCGCCTTGGCCTGGCTCTGAGCCGGGTAGGGCGGCACGGGCAGGCTGCCGGCGGCCGGCCAGAAGACGGGGAAGGAAGGGTAGACGCCGGTGTCCTTGGCGGCTCCGGGCTGGTGGGGTGGCTGGGCCGGTTGGTGCGGGTGGGGGTGCGGAGGTCCCCAAAACATGCCGGGGGGCAGTGCGCCGCCCTTACCCGCCTCACCGCCTCCTGCGCCGCCCAGCGCGTCCTCCTGTTTTTTGGGGCAGAGTCCGAAAGCGGCGGCGGGGAAGCCGTAGGGGTGGGGGAAGAGCGGCGGCGGCAGCTTCTGCAGCATCCCGAAGCCCTTGCTGGGCACAGGGATCACCGGGTAGCTGCGCACCGCGCCCGCCCCGCCGTGCGCGCCCGCCGCCCCGCCGTGCGCCGCCGGCAGCCCCAGCGCCCCGCGATCGCCCGCCGGCTCCTGCCCGCTGCAGCGCAGGCTCTTGTGCGCCGGGGCCAGCTCGGGGCCGGCGGGCGGCGGCGGGTGCAACGCGGCCTTGGCGGCCGGGGAACCGGCACCGGGCCCGCCACCGGCCGCCCCTTGCAAGGAGAAGGTCCGCTTGCGGGTGCCGCCGTTGAACATGGCCTTGACATCCTCCCAAGCGTGCGACAGCTCCTCCGTGGCCGTCTTGTCGCTGAGCTTGAGGTGACGGCGCCAGGAGTTGAAGTTGGCGGCGTCGGGCTGGGTGTACTTGGAGTCCGGGGTGCGGTGGGAGTGGAAGATGAACTTGTTGGGGGAGAAGTACATGCTGCAGTAGCTGCACTTGATGCACTTGGCGCGGGAGCTGTTGTAACGGGCCGGGATGAAGCTGCCCCGAGAGCCCCAGGCGCACTCGTGCACCACGTCGAAGGCGAAGTTCTCGGGCAGCTTGGGCGGCTTGTGCTCGCCCAGGAAGGACTTGCAGAGCCGCTCCGCCTCCCGCTTGGTGATCATGCCGCAGCGGCGGGAGGAGATGGGCATGGCCCCGGCCCGCCGCAGGATCTCCAGCTGCACTGGCGTGCACTGCACGCAGGTGATGCCCAGGGCCACCCGCCGGTTGTGGATCTCATTGTAGCTGTAGTTCTTGAGCAGCGTGTTGGAGATCTGCGCCAGGCACAGCCGCTCCTGCCCGTCGATGACCAGGGACACGATGGGCACGCCGTACAGAGAGGTCTCACCCACTTGATTGGGCTTGAGGGTATTGGAGCCCTGGTACGGCTGCAGCTCTTGCTTTGAATTTGGGGAGGAGCTTGCATCTCTCCCATTTCCCATCTGACTGGCGATCGCCTCCATTCCCCTTCAAAGCGCCCCTGCAAAACAAAATCGGGGAAAGGCGCAGGTTAGAAGCGCTCCCGGGGCCACGCCGCGGCTGCCCGCCGCTGCCCCGCCGCTGCCGGAGCCCGGCTCCGCCGCACGGCTGGCCCCGCTCGGTGCTGCCGGCCCCGGCCCGGAGGCCCCTGGGTGCAAACACAGGACCCTCCCCGCCCAGGACAGGTCGGCCGGAGAGGTCTGGCGGAGCCGTAGCGCATCCTCCGCGCCGCGGCCGCCGGTACCGAGCTCCGCCGCATCCGCCGCCGGGCGCGGACCCGCGGCCGAGCGGCCCCGAGAGCCGGGTGGCAGCGGGCGGCCGGTGCAAGGGCGTCCCGGGAGGGGAGCAGCTCCCCGCCCTGGGTCCCCGAGCTGTGCCGGCGTCCCTTGTCTTTGTGCTGGCTCGCCGAGCCGTGCCGGGTCGCCCGTTGCGGCCAGCCCCGGGAGGGCTGCAACGAAACGCGCCGGAGGAAGCGAACGGCGCGTCCCGCAGCGGCGGGGCCGGCGGGAACCGAGCCCAGAGCCGGGCCGGACGAGCAGAAACTTGCCGCTCGGTGCCCGCTGGCGGGCGGAGCGGGGCGACGGGTGCGGCTGGCCGGGAGCCCCTTTGTCGTGTCTCCGGCAGGCGATTAGGAGCGGGCGGATTAGGGGCCGAGGCGGGCAGGACCCGTAGCACGTAGCAGCAGAAGGGCAGCAGCGAGCCAGGCAAATTGGCTTAGCGGGAAGGGCTCACGGCGGTAAGCCGCTTCCCCGGTAATTACACGAAATAACGGGGAGCGCCTCCCGAAAACGCGCCCTGATCTCCCCCCACGCTCCCCATCCCCTCGATCCGCGGCCCGCGACACTTACCGCTCCGCGGAGCCCGGCTGGACGTGCAGGCTCTCCTCGGGGCTAGGGGCCGCAGCCCGGCGCCGGGGCCGCCATCAGCCGCGGGGCCCGTCCCCACTGAGTCCTTTACCGTGGGCAGCCTCCGGGGCGCGGGGCGGGCGGGCAGCGGTGCGCCCTTCACCGACGCCTCGGGGCCGCCGCCCGCCCCGCCGCTGCCGCCTCCGCCGCGTCCGCCCGGGCGAGATGCAACAAGAGCGAGTGACCAGCCGCGCCACCGAGGGAGGATCCGGATCCGTACTTGGAGACGCTGCACATTGATCCGGTGACAGCTAAAATAACGGGAAGACACACCCACTTAGCACCAGCATATTTACATTAACTGCCTCCGGGACCCCGCGGCCGTCAATCACCGATGCGCTCCAGTCAATCACGGCGCGGCTTTAAGGCACGGCTGAACGGGGCGGGGGAGGGTGTGGGGGGCCGCCACCGAGCGGGGACCCGCCCGGGCTGCCCGAGGTAAGAGCGGGGATCAGCCCCGGGCCGCACCTGCGCGGCGCTCCGCACTGCTCAGCGTCTTTCCGTGCCCCACCCCTCCCCACCTCCCGCCGCGAGGGCATCCCCGGGGGGAGCGATGCTCGTTGAAAGTTTGCGCAGGGAACGGGCGACAACGAAAAGAGGAGACCGGGGGGAGGTTGTGGAGGCGCCCCATCGAAATCGGGGTTGCGCTGCTACTGCGCATCCCCTCTCCTCCGGGATGCGCGTTCCGCCGGCGGGGCGCGGGCGCGGGAGCGTCACCGGGGTTGAGGTGGGGACACCTGGGCGGCAACGAAATCGCCGGGAGGTGAGCTCGGGGGGGAAGCGCCCGTGTTTTTTCGTTCCCCATGGGGGCCCACTCCACTCCGGCAGGACCGGCGGGGACCCCCCTCTCCGGTGGCCGCCGGTCCTGCCGGTGTGGCGGGGGCCCGTAGTCGCGTCCCTGCCCTAGTCGGGTTCCCGCATGCAGCGCTCGTCGCGGCCACGTTAATTAAACTGTAATTAATCATCGCGTCCGGCCGCGATCGGCGCAATTACACTGATCAAACAGAAGTTAATAACAGCGCGGATCGCCCCCAGCTATCACTTTTGTATGTTCCCCCCTTTCCCCGCCGTTACCAGCGGCACCGGGAGGATGCGGCGGAGCCGGCTCAGAGCGAAACGCAGGTGCGGAGCCACCGATCCCCTCCGCGTTCCCTGGGCCGCCGCGGTTGAATCGGCCTCGGTCCACGCTCCCACGCGGGAAAGTGGCCTCAGTTTTCCCCTGGGACGTCCCGTCGTGGGGACACGGACCGGGTGCTGCCGGCCGGGCCTTGCGGCGCGGCCTTCCCGCAATGATCGCAACCCGAGCCGGTAATTATTCCTCTCCTTTTAATTATTTAACCTTCGTCCACCCTCTCCATCCTCCAGCTGGGCGGACGCAGGAGCGCGGTGAGACGCGCCCGTGCTGGGGCCAAGCCCCGCTGCCCCTTTAGCAGCTGAATTTCGGGTGATCACACGCGTTAAATACCCGCAGTGGCTGCGGAACCGGGAGCGGGCGGCGGTGATGCCGACCGAGCCGCCACCCTCCATTCCCGGGGCCGCTCCTGCCGTGGCACGTCGATGGGGGCTCCGGGAGGATGCGGCTCTGCCCCGGCTTCCTGCACCGTGCCCCTCCCCGGGCCCTACGGCTTCCTCGGTACCCGCAGAGCTCCTGCGGAGCGGCGGAGCCGGCTCACGGCTCACCCCGACGGCGGAGCGGCAGCGGGGAAGCCTCAGGGCAGGGACCCGCTCCGGCCCCGCCGCTCCGGCCGCTCTCTCTCCCCGCCGGCGCCCCGCTCCTCGCAGCCACCGTATCTTTTAACAGTTGAATTGACTGCAGTTTTTGTCAGTTAATTAGGTTTAATTTACATAATTAGTACAGTATAAAGAGTATTGGGGATAATCAGGAGGTACGTCTCGCTTACTGTGTAAACACGGATTCGGAATTAAAAATCAGATGTAATTAAGGCGTGTGCGCGCGGCTTTTAATTGTAATGAATTTCTAATTAACGCTCAACGATCGCCGCACGCGAGAGCCGGGACGTTTGCGGGCGCCGCCGCCGCCCCGGGCGCCCCCCCGGCGGACGCCGAACCGGTCGGGTTGCGCGTCCGCGGAAGGTGCCCGGAGGGGCGCGCTGGGACCCCCCGGCTGCCCGGGAGGCGGCGGACAGGGCGGTGAACCCCGGCGGGACCGCCCTGCCCCGGGCCGGTGCCGCTGGCAGGCGAGGCTGGTGGATAATTTAGGTTAAAACTTAGGGAGCCGCGTCACGGGTGTATAAATAAATAATCACGCGGGGACGGGCGCGAAAGGCCCCTCTCTCCTGGAGGGCTGTGCCGAGATTGCCACATAAATCACGGCGGTCTAATTCAGTGGAAGTTTAATAAACGCCTCCTATTGGAAATGAATGTTCCCCATTTAACAGTTGTATCAGCACCATATAAAACCATGACCCCAATAAATTTAATTTTAGAGGCCGATCAATCCGGGCTTCTCTCTATCGATCTGCAGCGGCTCTGCGCCTTTACAGCCTCTTCCGCGGCCCTTCCCGGGGAGGCGGGGGAAGGAGCGTTTCGATTAGACTCTTTATTAGGAAAAGATTGCTCCGAGAGGCCTGAAAATTAAACGGTGACATTTTAATTACTGGACATTGACAAAGGGAGCGGGCGGTGACTCTCTGCAGGCCAGGCACACTCCGCACCTGCGGAGGGCGGGCAGGGACGGGCAGCGACACGGCGCGGGGAGGCGGATCGGGACACCCGCGGGGCCCTCTCGGTGTGGCCCGGAACCCTTTCCAAGTGCCCCAAGTGCACACCTGTCCCCCACCCCGATACACTGCCGCTGTGCACCCCAGTTCTTCCACTCCGCACCTTCTGTGCATCAATCCCACTCTGCCCCTCCAGCGCCCCCTCGGTCCCCCCAGCATGTGCCCCGGCCCTTCCCAACATGCACCCACTTGATGTTCGCCAGGTCTCCCACTGTCCAATCCCCCCAACTGCTGTCACCTCGTTGTCCCGTGTCTCCCAAGTCCCAATCTCCCTCCATGACAGTGCTGTCCCTCACCCTTCCAGCCACCCAAACCCACCCCTCACCTTCCCCCTGGCTCTGAATCTGCCCAATTTCCCTTGGCTGGAGCAGCTGCCGGGCGATGTGGCTATGCAGGAACACAACATACACGATCAATAGACATGACTTTATTGATTAGGTTAAACCAGTGTCTTTGTGGAGATGGAGCAGGATGAGCCGAGGGCAGGAATTAACGCTGCCTTCGCCCTGCCAGGCCGTGCCAGGCACCACGGCCCTCCAGGACAGGGCTGCTCTCAGCATCCAGCAGCTTTGTCTCAGCTGCTGAGAAGTTTTCCTCCTCCTGCCTGTAAAAGCCCCAGACATCCACTTGCTATTAAACATCTCCCGGCCTGACCGGCTACTTATAAACCTTGAACTTTCACTGCAGGACTCGACGGCGAGAGCAGCCGCAGTGGGGTACCGGCAAAGCAGCAGCCGCGCCAGTAGCCGCTAAGGCTCAATCTATAAATCCTGTCCTTAGTGCACACTTGTAGTTTACGGCCATACCCTTTCCTGAAGGTAAAGCAGCCTCGGGTCAGTGCAGCTCCAGCTGCAGCTTCCTGCAGGGAAAGGCTCAGACCTCTGAGTTTTTATTTTCTTAAAGCACAATCTTCTTTTTATTCTATGTGACCAAAAGACTTTAATATAGTTAGAATTTTTTTTTTTTTCCCCTATTAGCCAAGGCCAGGCAGCCCACTGGTGCAATACTGGTGAGTTAGGGGAGCAGGATGAGGCCACCGTTCCCTCCTCCCTCCAGAGGGCTCCCCCAGGGAAAGCTGAAGATGGTTTACCCTAAAATAACTGCTATACCTCAAGACCTCACCATCATGTACTGGGCCCCAGCCCCCCCTCCCTGCTGGAGAGTCCCTCTGCTCCCCAGGGCCTGGCTCCCACCCCAGGGACATTTTCCGCACAGAGCATTTGGGGCTTGGGCTGGTTCCTGCCCAGGGCAGCCCCAGGACAGCAGGGACTGGGCTGTGCAGGGCCAGAGTCACACACAAATAACATTGCATGGCTGAAGAGGGTCTCCTGAGAACCCTCTGGAGATGCTGAGGCCAGAGCTGGTTCTTCTGCAGCTCTCCAAGGGCTGGGGTCACCTGTGATGTGTTTAACTTGGCTCATGGCAGCTAAGCGAGGACTCCTGGGGGTGCTGTCAGGTCTCTTACATGTTTATCTCTGCTGGTCACACATCTGAGCAGGAGCAGGAGGAAGAGCCTCTGCATGAAGATGCTTTGTCCCCAAGAGGCTGAGCAGCCTCGGAGCCCTTTGCAGGGAGCAGCATGGGGGCCACCGGCTTCAAACCCCTGCAGGGGAGAAGGATTTGCTGCTCCAATTCACTGCCCAAAGAGGCCAAGGGTGTTTTCGTGTGCCCTGGACCCCTGCACTGTGGGGAGCCCCCCCAGAGCAGAGACCCTGGGGCGTTTCAGCTCTTGCAGTCCTTGATCTGCCTCCTCCCTCCTCTTCCTCACCAGCCAAGGCTGCAGCTCCCCGGGGGGAGTCTCAGGTGCAGCTCCTGTGGGGCTGGACACCGATGGCCCCCTGGGCTGTCCTGCCTGTAGGCAGCGCTGGGCAGAGGGGACACAGAGCCAGCCAGCCAACTGAGCCCAGTGTCTGCCCTGGTGGCATCACCCCCATCTGCAGCCGAAATCTCTGTCACCAGACAGTGGCTTCTGCCCGGGAGCCTCCACAGCCTTTGCTCTCCATCAGTGGATTTTGCTCCTTCCACAAATAAGGATTTTTTTTCCAGCTAAGACCCAAATTCCCAGGTTTTGCTTCAGAGGTTGCTCACACACCCCGTGTCACAGAGGCGGTGTGTCCCTGCGGTCCGACCGTTTGCCATTGATGCCTCTAGGTAAATTTCCCTGCAGGACCACAGAGCTCTGTGAGGCAGGAGAACACATACGTCACTCTCAGATCAAATCCTCTGGTTTGCTGATGCTCTCAGATGTCAAAGGGATCAAACAATTCTCCTAAGAGCTGTTTCTAGTGATTGCTCGGTTATTAACGTTAGCCCATCGCTGGCCACTGCTGTCCCTGCTCCACAGACACTAACCCCGGGGAGAGCACGGGTCGGGGACCCTTCGCAGCTCTTGAAGCTGCAGCCCGCTGCAATTCCCCATTTCTGGTTTCTTTGCCAGACATACACGTGCAGACAGACGCACACACATGCACATGCAGCTTTTCAGGCTGTTATTAGGAAAACAAAGATTGTCACTTTGCCTTTGGAAAGCTGGCAGGAGGATGCATTTGGCCATGGGATACAAGAAACAGAATATTTGCTAGTTCTCTGCTGCGTTTAAGGGCAAACTACCCCAGGCTCATCTCACAGGATGAGCTTTGCCTGGCAAGGACCATGGGCAGGGAAAAGCTGAAAATACGGGAAGTTCTGGCACAGATGGGATGTACTCAGTTTCTCCCAGAGCCTGCGGGCTCCCGTGTACATGTGCCTGTAGGAGGCTGGGTCTGTAGTACCACCGTGACTGAGGTTCCAGAGCTGAGACAGGTGTGGGGCTGCTGGTGGAGTCCCTGAATGAGCTGGGGGGATGAGGAGTGGGACTGGGGGAGATGAGGGGGTCTCTCAGTCCTCTGATAGTATCTAGGGCTGGATTTGTGTGTTTGTCATGCACCTCCCCATGCCACCTTCTGAGCAGAACTCAGCTGTAGGGAATAACATTGCTGCATTTTTTGCAAGTTTTTCAAACAAGAGATGCCCTGATTCAGGCTCCAAAAAATCCCAGCAGGAAAGAGAGAGTGACAATGTTCCCAGGCAGCCCTGGCTCAGTGCAGCATGGAGAGCAGCACCACCAAGCCCCTTTGCAGCACCTGGTGCTTCCAGCCCTGCCTGGCAGCTGGAAAATCTCCCTGCCTGCTCCATTCCCATCCCCGGAGCAGGTTTAGGGGCCGGGATGACGTTACAGGTGAGGCTGGTGGCAGAGCCAGCGGCTGGGCTTGTGCTGGCACGTTTCACATGTCTCTGCCATCTCAAAGTCAACTCTGCGTGCAGCCAGCCCCTGCGCACAGGGACGTTTCCTTGGCCCGAACTAACACTGTCAGACCCCACTTTGTCGTCTCCCTTGCAGGGCTGCACCTAGGGGACCCCTTCAGTTGGGTTTGGGGGGGACCCTGCACCACACTGGGTGCCCTGTCTCACCCTAGCCTGCACATACACAGGGTCCACACTTGCTGAAGGGAGAGGAGCCCAGGTTTGGTGCAGACCTGCTGGGGGCGGGGGCACCCAGCAGAACCAAATCTGCCCAGATCCCAGTCTGATTTTATTCCCTTCCCCCACTTCCTCTTACTTTCATCCCTTGGTGCTGGTGGGTGTTGCTGAGAATTAGGCTGAATTGCTTGAATTGGGCTCTGTGGGCACCGGGGGTTTGCACAGACAGGTACAAAGCGGGGCCAGAATGTAGGTTGGAAGGGGAGAGCGAGGTGCTGTGCTGGGGGGACCCCAGGAGCCCCCATGCAGCAATGCAGCCTGGGCTGTGGGGTCCAGACCTCCCATAGGGATCCACCGCCTCAGAGCCGCCATCTCCAAGGCAGGAGGGGACAGTTCGGGGAGACCCAACCATGCCGCCACTCAGCACTGGGGGTAATGGCAAAGCTGGCCGTGCTGAAGGTGAGCCAAGTTTTCCCCAACCCACTTGCTCCATTCTCCCATCCAGCTATAATCGCCCCCAAAACAGCGTTAACCCCCTGCTGGGAGCGGCGCGGGGTGGCAGCGCCGTCACTGAGCAGACCCCTGGCTGCACCAAACCCAAGGACTTGGGGAAGGAAAGACGACAAGAGACTCCAAACCTCCCCCAAGATCACCAGGTTGACCAAGTGTTCTGATGAAGACACATGCCAGTGAATTATAACACTGTCAGCCTCTTAGCCAGGAGATTTTTCACATTTCCATCAGATTTTCAGGGTGACATCTTCCCCTCCCAACCTCCAAGCGAGAGGAAAAGCCTTCGTTTTACTGACTTCTTAACTAAATCCAAGGGAGAGTCTTCTTAGCCAGGGAAGGCTAATGCAAACTGTTAGAGATAAATAAATGGAAGAGCTGCCCATAGTCCGGTTGGCTCACAGCGAAGAAATTTGTCTCACTTTAGAAAAAGGACCTGAAGGTATGGGGGCTGTTGGCTCATTCATTGTACTGTTATCTGCCAGGGAGGTTGCGACATCTGAGCAATTAAGACAAACTTCAGTCTATAAGTTCATGCCTGCAACCTCTATACTTCAGAAGAAGACAAACGATCCCTCCAAGGAAGGAAAGTCTTTTCCAGGCTGCTTCCAAAGTAACATTTCGGATTTGCAGTGCTACAGGAGGAATTTTTCACCGCATGGTTTTTTTAAGCTGCTGGTATATAATAAACTACCTGAGCTTTTTTTTTTTTTTCTAGCAAAAGTTTATTTCTACTGCAAAACCAAGCAAACAAAATCCTCAACCTCCTCCCCGACCCGAATCACACACACCAACCCTGCCTTTCACCGTCCTCTTCTCTTCTGTTTGTTTGGTTTGGTTTGTTTTTTTTTAATGAGCATCTTAACACAAGGACTGATTAAACGTGAGTCAGTCTGTTGTGAAAACGCACACAGAAATTTCAGGAGTAAGAAACACTGGGCAGAGACACTGCGATCTTTCTTCCCTTTACAGTAACAGCAAACCTGGGAGCCTTCGCCTGACCCAGCTGCACCCGCGTGCAGCAGCTCTGGAGTGAGAAAACAAGCCATGGAGGTCGAGCTGAGAAAGGCAAGATGCTTCTTAGCAAGCCACAACCTGCTGTGCTAAGAAATAAAACCCTGCAGCCCGTTCTCTGGCCGTGGGGCCATGTGGCACAGCATGGCCTGGGCCCCCCTTGCTGGCTCTCTGCCCCCAACAAGCTCGTGGGATGCTGTGCAAGCCTGTGCCGCGACCCCCAGCTCCTGGTGTAGAACAGAACCTCACAGAACCTCATAAAACCTCACAAAACTTCACGGAACCTCACACCCTCTGTTCACAAACCCCTGTGCCTGCGGCTGCTCCCCTTTTGCCACAGACAGCCCTTCTTCACCGTGCTCAGCCCTGGGGCTGCCAGCGGTGCTGGCTGCTCTCCCACCAGAACCCAACTCCCCACCGTCCCCTTTCACCTCAGCAAAGCCTTTCTGCATTTACAGACCAGCCCATAGTTCCCGAGCATTTGCAGGATGCTCTTTGCACACACCAGCCTGTCCTGCTGTCTGTCCTGCTCGGTCCTTCCAGCAAATCTGAGCCACAGCAGCAAGTGCCCCAGAGTCACAGACTGGTTGGGGTTGAAGTGACCTCTGGAAACCATCCAGTCCGACCCCTGCTGGAGCAGATCGCACAGCAACGTGTCCAGGCGGGTCTGAATGTTTCCACAGGAGACTCCACACCTGCTCTGGGCAGCCTGTTCCAGGGCTCAGGAACACTCAAACTAAAGAAGTTTCTCCTCATGTTCAGACGGAATCTCCTGTGTTTCAGTCTGTGCCCGTTGCCCCTCATCCTGTCACTGGGCACCACTGAACAGAATCTGGTCCATCCTCTGACACCCACCCTGGAGATATTTATTTCTGCCCCAGAGCAGAGAGAGGCACCACCGCTCATCTGACAGAGCGATGCTGATCTACCTGACATGCTTTTATTCTGGAAGGGCAATCCCAGACCTCCTTGAAGGATGGACAAGTCCAGATACTTCATTTTTTTTTTTTTCCCCTTTTTTAAATTTTTAAATCAGTATTTTGTGGATGTCCGCACTCAACAACAGCCAACAACACCTTATGAAATCTTCTGAACACTCAGTGTGTCATTCGTACAATAGCAAAAACCTAACAGTTAAAAAATACTCTGGAGCCAGGAAATATACAATACATTCAATAACAAAAAATATAGATATAAAATACTTGCTTTAAGGCTGTGTACAGTTTAACTGAAGATAATCTGAGGACATTAAATTGCTCAGCAACAAAAGAAACACGGGAAGAAGATTCCGTAATGTGGTGGTAAGGGAAAAGGCAGCAACAAATATCCTGAAGGATTTTGTTGCTGCTTCTAGAAAATATTTTTAGTAAAACATGATCCAGATAGACAGAGAGTCCGAAGCGCGGGGCTGTTGTGTGTTGCTGTGAGCCAGCCCAGCTCACTGCGGCCCCTGGGTCGACCGCCGCTCCTCCAGCATCCTGCACACCCACATGGACACCACCTCGGCGTTCCCGTCGTTGTACTGCACGATGAACAGGTGGCCCTGGAAAGCAGGATAGGCACAGTTAGCCAAGGTCAACACAACCTTCCTGTGAAAACCCAAAAAGTTGGGTTTTTTTTTTTCTCTAATTCAGTGGAGCATCCTGTGGTTGCAATCACAAAAATGCAATAAAACAGTGATTCAAAGCAGTGAATTTCCTCTTTGATCCGTATTATCCGCATACATTGTTCACACAGAGAAGAGAGGGCTGGGGAAACCCAGACTCTTTACTGAGGCCTTAGCCTGGAACTCCCTGAAAATACCCATTTTGTTTTTTTAGTGTTCAATTAGCTCATTGTGTTTCGAACCAGCTTCCCTATAGGATGACCTGCCAGTCTGTTCAACTTCTAAGTGATGTTTTGGTAAAACGATATTCTGAGAAAAGCACTGATACACTAGTCTGCTTGTAAAGGTCTGTGATCTGTTAATTTTGAAGTCTCTCTCTTTTACAGCTCCCTTGAGCACCTGTTTCATGACATCCCTGCAAGCGTTAAATTCCTTTTGTTCTGTGGCCACCGCGCTCTGCGCCTGCAGATGCAGCAGGACCGGGCGCCAGGCTTTGCAGCACTCGCCGCCTCCATACGGAGCGGCATTTGTTCATGCACATACATGCTAGCACATGTCATTTGGAGTAAACAGTTGATATGGAAATGAAAATATCACCCAAGTATAGCCAAAACAGGTATTCATGAGAAGCTACTGTGGGAATTAAGTATGATCAGAAAAGGGATAACGATAAAATATTCTTGGGCATTAATTATATGGCTGCTACAGGCACTGGAAGACTTCTGTCTTAGACACCTCGGAAACTCAGAACAGCATCTCAGGATGAAACAAAAATATGGCCTGCAATTTCAGCAGCCAGCTTAGGCAGCTCATGTCTCAATCTGGCCACATTCCTAGAGATGGGACCATGCCATCTTCGGATGAATCTCAAATGAAGTATAAAAATCCACAGGAAACCGAATACCGCAATTACAGAAACGACTGAAAGGAAGCAATCGCCAGGAGAAACCATCACAGATGATGAAAACCTCTACTCCAAATCACTCAGAAGCAGCTCCGTTTTTGCAACACTAAACTTCATAGCTCTTGCGAACAACGCCTGAAAGCAATCAGAGGAGATGTGCCGGGGAGCCCCGGGGAGGGTGACGTACATGTGGGAATTACCAGCGCACAGCCCACGGCAATCGGCACACGGAGAGCGGAGCGGGTCTGACACCGAGCCCGGGAAGCTCGGCGGTCGGCTGGGCTCGGATGGCAGCGAGCGGAGCGACGAAGCAGCACTGGGCTAAATAAAGCACAATAAATCCTCATGGCATCAACTCCAAGCAATAAAACACTCCGCGGGGCCAGGGTCAGCAAACGCAGGAGCTACAGGAATAAAATATGCCATTATCTACAAGAATTACGGAGGACGCATGAGATGGCATTGCTTTAACTCTTTGGGACAGATGGAACCTCAGCTAAAACTTTTTAGGGACGAGTCTGAGATGTGGAGAGCTCTTTTTCAGATCTTCCTGCTCCCAGCTCAGTTGCTTTCCCAGTTAAAAATGGCAGGAATACTCTGGTAGCGACTTAGTTGAGCATGAGGTCCACCGTCAAGAAAACACAACACGTGGGCTGTGCCATGAGGAGCTACAAACATCTCACATGTTTTATTTGACCACACCGGCTTCAGGTGCCCTGGAAGCTGCGCCACAGCCCCGAGCCTGAGTTTCTTTGCAGCATGATAAGGAAAATGTTTATTATAAGCAAGATAGCTGAGAAATAGCTGGTTCACCTCTTAAACAAAACAACAGTCAAGGACGGTAGCGAGAACGAGGGAAAAACAATCAGGAGCCCAGAGACAAGGAAGAGCAGATGCATTGGGGCAATTAAAAACCAGCTATTAAAGCCAGTTCGCTTCTCCATGAATCTCCTTTACGATGGAGAGACTCCCCGCAGAGGAAGACATCTCACACCCAGTATATCCTCACAACATACAAAGCTACTCACAACATACAAAGGGAAACTGCAGGCTATGCAGGGTTGGAAACGTCAGCTAGCAATGCTGTTCACCCTCTTCACTTTGTTTTGCGGGGTTATTTCCCTGAAGCTTGGGGACACACTCACTGTTCTCCCTAGGAATGAGTTTAACTTGAAACTACTCTTTAGATTTCCTGTGTTTATAGACTATACTGCTCTAGTGAGGATTTTTCTCAGGCTGAAGGGATGTTTTTACTATAAGCTATCTTTCGGAATCTGCTAGGGTTTTTTTTTGTTTGTTTGCTTTTAAATAGGGAATTGGAGAACGGAGATTTCCCCCAAAGCTAAGCCTACAGTGCCAGTGGGACCTGTCTTTGCAAATCCTGCTGGACGGCCCAAGCAACCAGTGCCTTAAACCAGAGATACCTTTGGATGGGAGAGTGGAGAAAAGGGGCAGGGAGATTAGATACAAAGGGAAGGAAAGAACATGGGTAAAAGACTCAAGTAAAAATCAAAACTGCTAAAGGAGAAATGCAGCTGCACCCTGCAGGTCTAGTGCATGCCCAGGCTGTACGATAAACTGAACAGAAAAAAAAGTCACAACAGTTTGCACACTATTAATAAATTCTGGTCACTGAGTGTCTCAGCCATGAGTAAAAATCCCAGCCCTGACTTCAACAGCGAGCAGCACGTTCTAAACCAAACACGAGCAACCTGCTGTACTTAAATACTCCCGTACAGATTTATTTTGCTTTGCAAGGCAACACTGAAAAAAAGTTAAATGTGTGTAAGCCTGAAATGCATTTTCCATTGCAGCCACCGATTTCTCACCGCCCTGGAGAGACAACGCTCTCTGCTTGGTGTTGCGTGCAGACCTTTCCTGCAGCACCCCAATGTCAGCAGAGCACAGCTTGTCTATACGGGTGCTTACGTCCACTGTGAATTGCCAAATAAGAGATCGATATTAAACCTTCCTTAATAAAACTGCTGTAATGGAGACCGTTTCTGCTCTACCAGTGATGGTTCAGCCAACATTTCAAGGCCAGGTTGGATGGGGCTTTGAGCAACCTGGGCAAGTTGAAGATGTCCCTGCCCATGGTAGGGAGGTTGGAACTAGATGACCTTTCAGGTCCCTTCCAACCCAAACCATTCAATGATTCTATGAACATCTGAGTCTCCTTAACATGTGAGAGCTCGCTGCAACACTGACAGGCATAATCACAGCACAAAGCATGACACCAAGGAAGGAGATGCTCATGAGAGGATCTTGAAGGTATCTCAAGATGTCCCCATGACAGATCTCCTCCCATCCCCAAGCATTTCACATTTGCTCAGACTTGTATCCCTGTTCATGACAATCAACCAACTCTTTGCCAATTCATAAAACTCAGCCTTAAAAATAGCTGGCAACCAGTGCACCCAGCGGAAAACAGGTTGAAAAGCCACCACCAAACTGTTTCCCTGCACTAGGCAGGTACTGGTCTGCCATACTCAGGCAGAGCTTTGGCCTGGTAGGATGCTCGGCTGTACAGATTTCTGCAGCCGGGGGAAACAAACAACCGGCGAGCGGCTTGGAGCCGAAAAGGTCAGGGAGGACGGGGCCAGGGATGGCCCCAGAGTGACTGTCAGCCCGCCTAATTTTGTGTGTCAACTTGGAAAATTAGATAAACAATGACAAACCAGGCTTTTTAAATGAACTTGTCTCATCTGGTTCTCTTGATAAAGGGTACATTTCTCAAGTTGCAGTGTCCCACCAGACAGGTTAACTCTTTCCAAGGGATAAGCTGCACAGAGGGTGATGTAAATGATTTAAATATCTGACATGAAATTAAAAGGGCAGTGCCCCCCTGAACACACAGCCCTGGCAATTCAAACTCATTGCTCACAAACCATCAATCATTTAGCCCAGTCAATTAAATTGCCATTATTCAAGGGTAAAAGTTCCATAATTTTGCCTACCCTTAAAATTCAGCAATTTGCTTTTATGGCCTTCTCCTCAGGGTCTGAGAAATCTTTGTTTCTGATAATGACCCACCCAGAGCTTACTGCAGCAGACTTTACATGGCACCCTCACAGGACTGCAGACCCACAGGTCTTTTCCAGCACCAGGTGCCCACAGGCAGCTCTGCTCCCATCTGCTCACCAGCATCGCTGGTGGGAGCGATGGTGACCCCTCCAGAGGCCATGAACATCCCGCTGGGACACGGCCCTCAGACAAGGCCCATGCATTGCCCACAAATCTGGGCTGCCCGAATCCTTTCAGCTGTTCAGTCTAAGGCATATGTAACATTTTGCCTCATACACGAGTCTAGGGAAGATCAAAGCTTCACAAGAGTCTGTCTCCTAAATGGGTTCCTCTGCCAGTGACTATTAAACACCTGCGTTTGGACAGTACCAAGGAGGTTTACACCAATGCCGTGGCTCCTAAACACTGCCAAAAGATAGACAGACAATAAATAACATCCCTTCAGCAATGCTCCTGTGATTTCAGAGGACTTTCCAGCCATAAAACAATTGAGTGTTTATTGTGAGACTGGTTTAAAGAGTCCATGAAACAGGCAGCTACCAAGCTCAGCCAGGATGGTGACAGCACATTCCCAACATGAAATACTGGTCAGTCACCAATTTCCTTGTAAATCTGCAAAAGTGACAGGGTGGTGTCTCCTGGGGCAGAGAACTTGAGGGAGACTGGGAGGACAGACAGGAACCTCAGCTTCAGTGGCACAGGAGATCAGTGCCAGGGCTCTCCTGTCCACACCACAACACTGTCAGAGGGACCCAGGGCTCACGTTAACGTCTACACGACACCCAAATGGAACCACAACACTAAGCAAATCAGAAATTACAATAAAACACCTCATGCTTACACAAGGTACGTTAGGAAATAAGCAGTGTTGCTGTTGGCTGCAGCAGTGCCATCCTGTCAATGTTCTCTTTTCCAAGAATCCTCCCAGACTGTGCAGTTAAAGGACTGTGCTCCATTTATTACAAAGAAGCACAGACAAATTATCCATTTCATTTAAAAAATTTGAATCCAGCATAACAAAAACCATAATAAAAAAGATCCCAACTGTTGCAGACACAGACTATCAAGACGATGGCAGTGCCCTTAGACAGCATTTCAAATACAGTTTATTAGCGTGTGATATGAAAAGGGTATTTTTATTGCATGATATAATGCAATGGGACCTTGGGCGCTCTGCAGAAGGACCTTGCACTCAGAAGTGTAATGAACCCATAGTCCAAAAAACATTATACTGTACATTAACCTATCATTAATGGCACATTAGGGCTAGGGGCATTGCACGCTTGCTGGTCAGGGCTCCATCAGGACAGTATGGAGGAAACTACAGTCTTCACAGGCTTAAAACAAATAGAGAAAATAAATATTACTGATGGCTACCGGCTGCTTTAAGGGAAGTTCACTCGCCGCTTAACTTGCATTTTTTATGCCATTTTTTAAAAGAGGATAGGGAGAAGACAATCCAGCAGTTTATTAGGCAATATTAGAAAAGGCACGTCACTGCTTTGCAGCACTGAATGTCTCCATGGTGCATCGGATGCATCAACGCAGAGCTTTTCCTGCACAAAACATGGCACCTCGGAGCACTGGGGCACCTTTTAAGAATAAAATGAAAACTAGAAACCTGCTTCTTTTCCTTGAGGACACTGGTGAGGCAATAGAAGGTGAGACTGACGAAGAGCATCCTCTGACCCAGCTCCGCACAGCCCCATCCCTGCCCACAGGACACCAGGGACCCATCTGTTTGCATCTGCACCCATTTCCACCCCACCACCATTCGGCAGAACTTCAGCCTGTGTCTGCAGTAACTCAGCGCAAAACGTGACCAAATCACAACACTTCTTATGCTCCTGAAGCAGCTGGGATGTCCCACGCCCCAATTTGTTCAAAGGCAAGCTTGATCACATGGCCACGGTGCAGGTATTAAATCAGAAAAGCCTGGCTGGCAGCTCAGCCCCAGCTGGCTGAAGGAGCGCAAGCCCTGCAAGTTTGGAAAATTGAGAACTTGGCTGTAAAATAGTGCCACACGGTTATCACCCCAGCTAGCTCTCCAGTTGCTACCGATGTGACTGTGCTATTTACAGCTCTCGGAATTAACAGAGGGCACACACTTGAGAGGAAATTCTTGGCCATTCACATGCTTAATGGCAGCACAAGTCGGACTTTCAGAGGGACAAACACAAACCTCAGCTCTGGAAATGATCCGTCTTCCCAGGACACCTGGAGAGATGAAGTGCTGGAGTAACCGGAACTACCCTGAGCTGACCCTGTGTCCCCCTCTAGTGACCTCAGCACATACAAGATATCATTGCTCTACCACCACCTCCAGTACTGGAGGATTTTACATCTAGATCTCCTGCCTCCAAGGACAAGCCAAACTAAACGCTGTTCTAATTATCTGTGCTAGCTATCCACCAGGCCCATTTCTGCTCCCACAGCCAGGAATAGCAGCAAGGAATCCTCAGGCCAATACTCTCATTGCCGACTCCCAAATCATTGTTAATTCACAGGCACAGAAGGTGTCAGAGTCCTCCTCGGGGGCTGCTCCATCACTCACATCTAAGGTTTGAGCGGGGTAAAAAAATCTGAAGGCTTCAGACACATTCATCCACGGAGACACGGAATATGTATACAGGTGACAAGACCTTGCAAGACACTATATAAGGGTGATCTGGCTGTTGCATCCCTGGTTTTCCTTTTGCAATTTTAGGATGTGTTTTGACCACGGGAGGTAACCTTTAAAGAAAAAGGTGACTGGGAGGCTAAGCACGCGTGTCCCTGGTGTCCCAAAGCTCCAGCAAGGTCAACCCTTGCTTTAAGAGACACTCTCCTCCAGACACAAGGCCTCCTTGTCTCTTCCTTGCATCACCCGCAGTGAGGGGATTGTGGATGTCAAATCACAGCAAGTTCAGCTGTAAAGTACGAGCTTTTTCTATGTACCTGCATGGCTGTGCTTGATCTGGGAGCGAGCGTTTACTGGCCCAGTTCTCTCTCCCAGTTCCTGTCCTCAGAACAGTGACTATTCAGGGCAAGGACTGCCTCTCGCTGTGCATGGGGAGGAATTCAGCGTCCCCGGGAGCCTGTTCTCAGCTGGCTGCTGGAGTGAAATCGCCCATGGCAGAGGCCAAAGACACGGTGCTTCCATAGATCTGCAGGAAAGGGTCACAAGACAAAAGCGCCCAGAAAGTGATGTTTTTCACAGAATTCCCCACCCTCGTAGCTGTCACCTGTAGCTTCTGCCAGCTCGGGGAGCAGAAAGGACCCATTTCTCTAGAGAACAGTCGGGGTAGGGAGGAGGGACAGAAAGTCGCAACGATCGGTGGCGTTTTCTGGGTGGGGATGAAGCGGGGACAAGAACACATCCATAAGCAAAAATCGAGTATCATCAGTCTCCTTGAAGTTTCTGCTCTTTTTCCTTGTGCCTCATTCTGCGCAGCCCCCACCTGCAAAACGGTTCCATGTGGCGTGTCGGGAAGTGGGGAGTTTTGTTTGTTGCGTGGCCTCCCTAACATACACTGTAATTAAAATGTTGATTACTAAACAGTTTAAATATATGACAGACAATGCAGTTAAAGCCTACAGTTAGGTCAATATGTGATTTAGATTTGCCATTTAAAAACTCTCATTTAAATTTTGCATACATTAATCACTACCATACTTCAATGTTCTGATATCCACCTGACTACACTATTAAAATAAAACTTGCTGCCCCAGGGAAATCCTACTTATTCTTAATTGTTTCGAGGCTTTGATGGGCTTTTAATCTAAGATTAATTTATGCAATTTTAAATAACTCTTCTTATGATTAATAAGCTTGAAAATTAAAAGGAGTCTAAAGCAATTATAATGAGCATTTGGTCATAACCTCATTAGGAGAAGGAGTGAAGGATACAGCTCTGGAATTCTTACAAGACTACAATTTAAGGTTACTTTCAGAGGAGTCAAACATAGCTCTTGAAATTGCAAAGGCAGATTAGCCTAGGTCAGTGTTAGAACTATGGCTATCTAGATTAGCACACTAATGATTTTATCCCTCTGATGATCTTTAAGAGTGAAAAGATGATACAAAATGTAACAAAGATAGATAACTGGATAGCACTACTAACAGGTGAAGTCTTGTTTATCCTTTTTTTTTGAGAAGGATTCATTAGTAGTAGTAGCATTTCATATTATTTATTTATTTTTAGATTAACTTTACCAATGCACTTCTCCTTTTTATATGAGAAAGTTAATTGCAGGTGATCTTTGGCTAGTTTAGCAGTTTACTTGAGGCATCAAAATTCTGTTGCAATTTACAGGATTTGCCTTTAAATAATGGCCATCCCCAAGCATAATGGATGGACTGCAAGGAAGAACAGAGTAACTTAAATCTGAAAACCTTAACCTGAAGAGGAACTGTCCACCTATTACGCTTGAATTTCTATTTTTAAACAACAGTACAGATCCTTCCATTATGATTAAAATCCCTTTTTCAACCTTCTTCTGAAGCTCTGGACATTGGCCATTGCCAAACGATGTGCTGGTAGCCCTAAAAAGAGTCACCAGAAACCTCTTGTGCGCCTGCTGATGGGTCCAGACCAGCCGCTCGGGACAGCAACTCATCACCAGACTCAGGGTCAAGAGGGAATTTTTTTTCAGGTCCAATTAGCAGGAATCAGTCAAGCTCTTCTGACTTCTGTAGCATGAACTTGATTTCAAACAACTCCACCCCTTCCTATTGCAGGACCTCAGAGTGCGCAGGGGTGCAAAACGTGGATGGGTCTGATTTTCGCTATTCTCCTTCTGTGGCACATATTAGTCTTAAATTTACTACAGAGTTTTGGTTTTGGCTGTGGCACAGAGGAGTCTATTTCCCATCTGCAGATCATTCTTTCCACGGCAGTTTTGCTTTTGATATTTGCTGTTAAACTGATAACTGTGCTTGGCATGCCTCTTGGTGCTTAGCTAACAAAACGAGCTAACTCCCTGAAAAGGTTTTCTATTTTTTTTGTGATGACTCTTAAAAAAAACTAAGGCAACCAAAATAGAATCGGAGCGTGCTTTTGCAAGTGCCGCTGAGGTTAAGAAGAGCTATAGAAGAGGAATAGAGAGAGTGGCCCAAGGCTGATAGAGTATGTTAACATTAGCAAGCTGTCGACAACAGAAGCAGATCTGCAGAGTGAAACGGTTGATGCAATGTTGCAGGGATGGAAGAGGTTTTACTTTTGACCAGCTCTGGTCTGGTCCGTGGACACAGCGCCCATTAGTCGCCGGAGCTCATTAGGTGTGTGCCTAGAGCACATCTTCTGGTTTGGTTTAATTTGAAATCGATTCAATTCATGAGTTTCAAGACCTGCCTGTGACGAGAATGAAAGAGTGGCAGTTCTGAAAGAGCAGGGGATTCGCACCAAAAAGATGCACTTGACCCGAACTCTTGTGTTAATGCAAATGCACCTGCAGAAGCACCTTCAGTTCATGCCTCACCATGATCACAGGTACAGTCTCGTTGACACCAGAGCTGGTCTGAAATTAAGAGCTTATGTAGCATTTCCTTCAAATGGGATCTAAGTGTTCCCCTGGACTGGGGAAGAAGAGTGGAGAAAACAGTTATTATCTCAAAGTTTTGAGAAACTAGTTTCTACTGAGAGAAAAAAAAAAATCACTAAGCTGCAGTAAACTTAAACAATCTCCTAAATATTTTTCACCGGAACCTTGGAGCAGAAAAAGCTGTGTGTGTACACACACAACTAACAACAGTGAACAAAATAAAGGAAACAAAACAGAGAACGATCTAGTTGGAAGCAAAAAGGGAGAATGAAAAAGCCCGCACTTCCCTAGCATCTCCGTGATGAAGTTTCTGTAAATGAACAAGTTGTTTTTAAAAGTACCCTGTTTGATCACATTGTATTACATGCCTACACATCGTCCGCATCTAGTGCAAAGCAACATCTCCATGTTTGTCATGTTTAGTGAAGAGACTAAACAAAGCAAATATTAAGTGATCAAACATGAACAGACTGTCCAATCACCCCGTCTCAGGAGCAGAAAAAGCAGAGGTATGAAACGACATCCGAAAAATCGTGCAGAGCCCTGCTGAAAACACAGAGAAGACTGCAAAATACATCACCGCTAGTTGGCTTGGGAAAAAAAACCAACCCTTTGAATCTCTCACAAGGTCACTGAACAAATGACCGAGGCCACAAAAACCATTTCCATTCTCAGACTTGTATTTGAATGCCACCGTTCCCTACCGGGAGCCCTTCCCCGGTGCAAACCCCGGCTCTCTCCAGCCGCGCAGGCAGACGCCGGCAGAGCCGTCCCGATTTACACCAGCCGTTTACCCCAGCATCTCCCATTAAATCCAAACAGGCAGATGCACATTTATGGGACAATGAACTTTTCCATGGTTGCAGCTCGTCGTGCTTTGCTATTACGGCCTTAATAAACCTGCGCATTCCCGGCTGCGGCAGCTGCCTTGGGTGGGAGTGCGAGCAGCCGGCTCCGGAGGAGAGGCCGCAGCTTAAAAAAAAATCATGTTTAATTTAAAAATTAGAAACTGGAGCAGGCTGTGAGCACAGAGGTTGATTGAAACAAAATTTAAATTCCTGTCAAGCCCATTTAAACACAGGGGCCCTTCATAGACAATTAGCTGCTCCCTGTGAATGCTGAATAAACTCGGGCCTGGTCACTGTTAGAAGAGAGTAAACCTACTGTGAGGAGCTGGAAAAAAATTAACTAAAATCAGGCTGTATGAAATATTTAGCCTCCCAGTTTATCACAGGGGTTTGGAAGTGTAAACAAGACAAAAATCGATTCCTCGGTGCCCTCCAATCAATCCCCCAAAATGGTTAGGGCATCTGTTTCTGCTAAATTTTGTTTACTCTGGCAGATTTGCCTTAATTGCAGTTGTTTATCTCCCATTGTCCCCGGGGCCCTAATCTCCCGATTACTAATACTTAACACTCATTTCACATCTAAAGCTACTTCTAATCCTCAACAGGTTTCTGGGGCTCTTAAAATTATTGAAACGATGGAGACGGGAGATGCAACCTCTTTGTGAAAGGCACATTTTCTTATTTTTCTACCAGCTGGGTCCAATCATCACCAGGGATGGCTGCAACAAAGGTGCTAAAAGGCTCTTTCACAGGCACTGCTGCTCCGCTGGGGATTCAGCAGATAAAAAAGAGCTTTGATGGAAAAAAAAACCCTGAACAAGAGGGCTATAACAGTCCAGCCAAATAAAGTTACTGTCATAATCAAATGCTGTCAATCACAATGAAAATCCAATTAAAAATCTTTCAGTGTGGTCCTCTTCAGTAGAAAAATGTCCCCTATTTATATGCGTTTTTGTCAACCACACAAATTAGAAAGTAGTATTAATTGATTTTTTACTACTTTAGGCCCTGATCCTCCAGCTGAATTTCTGCGGATGCAGGAATCAACCGGCACAAATCTGATTAAGGGATTTGAGGCATAATGCACACAGGTCACTAAGAAGCCATATCTGTATCTCCTGCTTTATATCCGGCTTATTCATAGGCAATTATTACTCTTAGTTAATACTGCAGGAGTGTCTTGAGGTGCTAATCAGAATACAGACCCACAAGTAGCTGGTACTACACAAATGCCAGCAATTTTAATCCATGCAGTGCGTCTGAATCAATTTAAAATTCCAGTTTTACTATAGAAATAAATATTGTACATAGATTTCAACAACTGCCTGTCAGAGCAAATTCCTTGATGAACAGGAAGGACAACACTCTGGGAATTAAAAATAGGGATCTTATTTTGGAACTGCTAACAGTTTTTTTTTTTGGTTGTTGTTTAATGAAATACGTAGGGAAGACAGCTGACATAAAAATATCAACAAGACAAAAGCACAACTTCTCAATGTATCATAATTGAAAGATTTGCAATTCTGCTACCAAAATGAGCGAGATGTAAATATTTGTCTCGGTGTCTGGAGAACTAGGGAACCACCAGAAGTGCCAAATGAAACATTTGCTCAAATTAAACTGCAAAGCCCAGGAGACTCAAGTAACCAAAAATATTGACTGTATCACCCTAAGCTGTTGCCAATTTGTTTTTGTCCAATTTCCTTAGATTTTCAACACTTCTTTGAGCCAACTCAAGTTATTTCTTTTCACATTTCACTGGAAAGCGCTAGTATATTGTGCAGCTTTAGGGCATGTTGGAAAGAAAGCCAGACATTCACATTTCCTGTAAAAAGTCAGCGGTCAGATGAGCAATGGGACTGCAGAAGACAAGGAATGAATATTTCACCTTAAAAATCCAACTCTCACACGTTAACCTTGTCACAATTTTAGTCTTCTGTAATCGCTGGATTTCGTGATGCTGATAGAATGTATTTCTCCATTTCGATAGGTGATTTCTCAAGTGACAGAGAAGAGCAAATCATACCCCTAAGAAATCATACCCCTAAGGACAGAAATAGGGTTTTTTTGCTTGTTTGTTGTTTTTTTTTTTTTTAAGACAGAAGGAAAAGACGAGGGGGAAAAATCCATAACCTGCCTTCCCACACCTCAGTCAAGTGGGGAATAGACTGAGCAACGCAGCCACCTGAAAGATTACATGTTTTTGTCTCCAACTCCTGAGCTACCCTGACCAAGAAAGATGATGAACACCAGAAGATCCTGAGCCCTGGTGTGATATCCTACCACCAATGAAGTCCATGTAAGTGTTGACATTGCCTTCAGTGTATCCAGGATTTGATCCAGAACTCTTTGTCCACCGTCTGTCTGAACTGATAGATTGATTGCACAGTTTAATATTTATCATTTTTACAACAGCTAAAATAATTGGCTGTGTACATTTTTCCTTGGGAAATCAGGAGAGAGTCCTTCCCTTCACACCTGACATGTGTTTTGGTGTCTGTCAGAATTTCCCCTTGTCATGGGGTGAATAACTGGGATCACCGTGACAGAGGAGAGCCAAAACACCAGCCATCCATCACGGGTTCCAGCACAGACACTTTTATGCTGGACAAATCATTGCTGATCGGAGATCCTGCTCTGGCTCAGGATAAAAAAAACCCAACCCAATGCTTGTAAGTAGCCAAAGGGGAAATTCTTGGGTCACTGAGATCCAGCAACGATGCACAAACATCTAGAGAGATGCAGACAGAAAATGTTCATCTGTAAAGGCGTCTTCAGAAGGTTTACAGGATGTGTTTGGGAAAAGCAAAGTGCAGACAGCCCACTGGTCTTTCTCACAAGTCAACACCATCAAAACCCCAACCTGTACAGCCACCTCGGCTACTCTGTCAGTGATACCACTGCTGTACCGCAAAAAACACAAATTAGCTGCTGGGGGAAATCCCTCTTATTGACAAACCGAAGTGGCAGTGTTTTATTTGCTTTATTCTGATGGTTTACAAGAAAATCCAGGTAGGATTATGCTGATTCTCCATTTGTTCGTTTAAACCATACAAATATTTCCTAAGAGCTACAAGCAATGGTTTAACACAAAGAGCTGCCAACAAGTGTAGCTCTACCTGGTAAGAAGTGCCACTGTCCAGACCCTCTTAAAATACAGCGACTTAGAAGCTTGGACATTTTTAATTTCTCAGGCTTGTTGGAGATGGGGGAATAGGCAGCCAGAAGCTATTTTTGAGAGTCTGTAATACTTTGACACATGCCTTAACACATTTAAATATCCAAACAAATGACCTATATGAAAAAATGCCCATTGTAGCTGATGAGATCAGGGTGCCTGGTCTAAATGTCATTTCTGAAATGAAGAAAGGGGCTGCTGGACGCACATGAATGGGAAATTTCAAAATTGCACTAGGCATTGAAACAGAAGAAATAAAAATAAAACCACAAAAACCCCAAATCAAAACAAAAAAACCGCAGCAAAACAAAACACAGAACAAACCAAAGAACATGTTTTTCAGCAGGCCAGACGTTTCGACACATATGGCGGGCAATTTATCATACAATCTTCTGAATTAATAAAATGCCAACATAAAAAGCATCAGTAATTTAAATTTAAAACAGAGAAAAAACTAAAAGTTGTGTTTCAAGTTTGGAGACCTGAACAAAAACTGGAGTATCCGTGCAAAAGTGATGAAGTGCAGAAGGTGACTGTACCCTTGGCCAAAAGCATTGCCCATCCCTGCCCCATGAGAAATCCAAGCAGCATCTCAAAGACTGGACTTTTGTGCATCCACGGGAAAGCCTAATGGAATTACTGCTACATGCTTGACTTTTGGTATTTCAAATACAATTCAAGTAAATCGCTTTTGTTTAAACAGTCATATGCAGTGTGGTAGAGTTCAATGCTGTACGAACAAAAAAAACTCAACGAGACTTCAACAATTCTTTCTGAAAAGCACATGCAATCTGCAAAATAAAAGGCCGAGCTTCCAGCTAAAGAAGAGATTTTAAACAATTACCAAAGCAGGATAGTGATATCATAAAGGCAATTTCTGCGCTAGCTTGTTTTCTGAAACTCTCTTTGCCTCTGAACAGCTAGAACAGATAATAACTATTAGTAAATCAAACTCCTGCAATATCCAGCTGTGTCTCACACATTTACATACAGATAGAATGGGTATATGTTTTTAATATGTATGCGATACGTACTTTTACCACAGCTGAAGTGCATGCTACAAAGGAGAGGGAGAATGGGAATGGAATCAGCATGAGATAATAAAGTGGCCTAGATAAAGTATTAGCCAGCGATTGATCTCAAACAGGGGATGTTGCTTCTCTTTGACCTGATTACTTACTATGCATAGATTCCATTAAATAGAGCTTAGAATGGGAAGCTTCTGAAAAATACCGTACATACAGTCAGATGCACAGCTCCTGAGCCAGACCTGCGGCTGCCCACCCAGAGAGCAGCACAAGTCGGAGTTTAAACCTTATCCATAGCCTCACATCATACTAAATATACACGTATGTCTGCATGGGAGCCACGTTTTAAGTGAAACTCCACGTTTTAAATGAAAACTGGGAGTTCATGGGAGGAAAAAAAAATATAGATACAGAAGACTTGCTAGGATTTTCCTTTTCTCATTGGAAATGGAGAGAAGAGACAGAGGAATATGCCACGATGTTGTGCAGACTTCCCTGGTGCTGAAATGGGAGTACGTTCAATTTAATTGACTGTTCGCTTTTCTCTTTCGGAGAGGGAATAAACTGGAAACAAAAGAGCAGCCACTGTAAGCACAAGATGCAGAATAACCACGGGTGAATTATAAAGATTGTTCCCTTCCTTGGACGGACAATTTCCCCATTGCTTGGCAAAATTACTTTTTTTCCCAATCCCGTGGAAAAAGTCTGTTAATTTGAAATACTTTGAAACCATTAAATCGTTGATTATGTATACACAGAGAAACCAATGTTGTATCTTGTTTTGTGGATGGGTATATACGGAAGAAAGGGCTTAGTGATTGGGTATAAATGCAGGAACCTGATCTACAGCAGCTGATATGGAAATCTGGAGTTCGCTTGCACAAGAATATCTGTGGTACTAGAAAGCCTGGCTTTACCCAGGAATTTCATACAGCCTTGGCTTTGGCCCTATTTTCTGACAAAATGTGCATAGTGACTTTTATAAAAAAGGGCTTCGTAACATGATAGACGGGAAATCCATCCCTGATGTAACCCCCTGACTACACTGGAGTCGCCAATCTGGCACTCCAGGTATTGTTAGTCTGCTCTTAAAATGCATTTAACAATTCACCGACTACCAGGAGAGTAGAAAAAGATTGATGTTCTGCTCCCTTCATTTTGCTTTCAGTATTTAATTATACTAAATTGGTTACAAAATAGTGACTTCCATACGGCTGATGTTCATAGGGGGCAAAGCCTGCATGCCACTGGTTTGTTTGAAGCTAACGATGATGACGTGTTTACAACTTCCATCCTTGCTAGGACATTTCTTCTAAATAAAAAAAAATAAATTAAATTTAAAAAAAAAAAAAAACTAAAAACCAAAAAAACCTAAACCAAAACCAACCCCAAACCCAATGAACAAGGTAAAATCCTGCTCTGATTTATATCAACAGTAAACTGACCTTGACAAGTCCAGGATTTCACTGATAGTATTTGCATCACTCAACCCACTCTGAGAGTTACCAGGGAGACATCCGGCACAATTTTAACACAGGTTTTGGAAACAGGTGACATGGAATTAGGAAGGATATTGTGGTCAGTAATTATGGAATTCAAAGGGTATTTAACAGCTTTTATTCTGGCCCTTTTTGCCAAAGTATGGTACTTTTTATACACATCTGTACAGATATGTACAGACATATTATGTGTGTGTGCATATATATGATAAGGTATATATGAGGTGTATAAATAAACTGCTCCTTGATAAGACTGGGCAAGTGTAAGAATGTAAAGGGCTTGACTGAAGAGCAACTCCTGAGCTAATAGTGGGTTTGTTACAGAAAAGTGCCGGGTGCTCTGAGCTTGTCAGGATGGAATTCAGGGCAGGTTGTGAGGGTCAGCCCGTGGCCGGCAAGGACTGGGTCATTTCTTTATTCCAGCACCAGTCTACTCCATGCTTTAGTACTTGTTGTTGAAGTTCATTTATAATTGAATAGAAAGTAGCACGGGGGGAAAATGCACTAAACAAAAGATTTTTTTTTAAAAGTAGGAAGGTGCTGCTTTTCTTTCTTTTTTTTTTTTTTTTCCCGAGCTGCTATAATTTTAAAATTATTTTACAAAATACCTCCTTAAGAGGGGACTAGCACACTCCAGGGCATGTAGTTGTAAAGATAAATCTGTGCACTTCCCTGGTACTGCAGGCACTCACCCTTTGGCCTCATTTTTATGACTCTACACCCTGGAGTGGTGTTATTGCTTACAAACATACAGATATACTTATGGGGGTCTGTGGATCTGCAGATGTTTTATTTATAAGTGGCAGGCCTATTGCATCACTGAAACATGCATTTACAAACAGATATAGGTTTTATGAAACCCTATTCCGTTGTTTTAATAGCTAAGCTATCCAGCCATGGCATAATAGTGCACAAGGTAAATGTGTCTACGTCTCTAGAACCTGTTCCAAGTTTTCTCAGATGTGACTAACTGCAAGAATTCCCCAACCATCAAAAGTTAATAAAAAAAGACAAAATAAGGCAGTGTGAGCCTTTCATATGAGACATAACACCACAAAGAGAAGGGGCTCTGATAAACTTTAAGGCCCCATTTTACCAAGGTATTTAAGCAGGTGGCTAATTTCCAATGTAGATCTATTGAAGTTAATACCCTTAAAATTAGATTCACAGTTAAATACTTTCCTAACCAGGATCTAAATTGAGACTAGTCTGGATTGTGAGATATCTGCCCCAGGGCATCTTCAGAGATTAGCCTTTAACTAGAGAATAGCTGCAATAGAAACACTTGTTTATTCTACTTGCAGCTCGCAGCAGGAAAGTAAGAAATGAGACAATGCAAACGTGTCCATATCTTGTTAAAATCTGTTACAATTATTCCTAGATATTTCATGCACAGAAAATAAGTTATTTTCCATAAACCTTCAAGTTACAGGAACCACAGCATATAAAGAAAAATAATGAAACATTTAAAAATCAAAGATATTTGATGCAAGTCAGAGGGCACCACGACTCTTATCTACAATATGTTACTGTAAATATTTGTAATAATGGTTTGATATAGTATTCATCTAGCTGCTTAAAAACAGTCAAATGAGCATTCTGCGCTAAATGCACAGTCACAAGGGACCAGCAGGTACCTATTCCTGCATTCTTGAAAAAATGTCAATTGCAAGCAGAAGCAGCCATGTCTGAGCCCGGATTCCAACTCTGAGAGCCCTTTGATGGACACACCAAAGCTACGTATTAACTCAGCCTTCTGTAGCAAATCTAATTTCAGTTTACATGCATATAAGTGAAAACACTGGCTCTTGCATTTCACTAAAAATACACTATTTTGACCATATCTTCTGGTTTTGATCTTCAGATTTTGAATGGTTAAGACTGGCAAACAACGACAGAGTGACCTACATTGACCTGTAATCCCTGGACATACACACTGAAAAAACTGTGTATTAAACATCAAAATGGTTTTAATTGAAACTTTATACTGGCTGTGATAGTTCCGTATTAAGTCCCCAAATCACAAGTGAAGCTTTGGCCATGACAAATGTTAACAGCAAAATACCCTTTAACTCCAGTGGAATCAGAATTCCACCCGTGGTGTGTGTGCTCTCTGTAAATATGTAATTGGTGCAGAAGCAAGAAAGAGTTTAGATTTGAACTTGTCCATACTGAAAAATGCAGAAAAAATATTATATACTTCTATATACATAGATAAAAAGTTGAATACAGATGAATACATATTGAGGGGCTCTGAAGCTTCACTCACCATTAAATCTTCAGGTGCTGGCCTTTCCTTTGGTTGCTTTTTCATGCTATGTGTCATAAAACAAAATGTTCATAGATAAACAACTGCTCATTTATTCTACTTGCTTAAATAGTGAACAGACCCTCTTTTAACCCAGCGTGAATGATTTCAATATATTTCTTATAATGTGCTGATAGAAGTAGCCAAAATGTTAATGGATTTCTTCCTTCCCTCCCATCCCTCTCTTATGCGATATGGTGGCTTACACTGTTTGTAACCATGAAAATGCGTAAATACAGAGATTATGGAAAATCAGTCAGCTCAGAAGGCACAGTAAGTTGATTCTGGTTTTGCTAGGAACTAATACATAGCTCAACACAAATTATTATATGAACAGGTGGGAAATTTAACTCTAAACAGCTTCAGGAGAACACGCAATACCCTGGGGTTTCTACCTTCATTTTTTTCACATTTATTTCCATTACACTGCAGGGTGATAGTTCATTACACAGCATTAACCTGTTTATAAGATCACGTTTCTCATCCAAATAGTCCTAGTTTTCCGTGCAACAGGTGCAATTAGCCATCGAAGACTGCGCTGAGCTGCGTGAAGGAGCACAATAGTGTGGCACAGAGGTGACCATCAGGAGCTGCCTCCCGACTAATTGGATTACATCCAAACAGCCAGTGTTCATGGCATAATGGGCATAAAGTCATAAAGTCTGATATGCCGTTCACTTGACATCTCTTACACTTATTAGGAATTGCCTGCTTAAATACTATATAGTTTCTTATGTGCTTGTTTGAAACAGCAATGCCTTCTGCTAAACAGCCAATATAACGCTATATCTAAACCACCAGATGATCTGTGCTGTAAATCAAAGGTATTAATGATACAATTTACCTTCCCTACAAATAACTACCAGCACCTCCAATAAGGCCAAGCTGCCTGACGAGCAGGTTGGGAGCGGTTCTAATCTGACAGTCCAAAGTAGCTGCGTCCCCAGGGAAAACAAGGCTATTAACCACCATCAGTTATGCTTCAGTTTGACATCTGTGGAAATTTTAACACAGGTTATCCCTCCCTCTGCCTCAATGAGATTTTTTTTTAAATGGTCTGTTGTCATTTTTTTTGCAGGGATAAAAAGCCCAGAGCTCCACGCACACCAGGTAGTTGCTGCAGAACCCTCTGAATCGCGTGGCTCTTTGTAAACTGAAACCATTGAAAAGGGAGGCCTATGTTACACAAACTTTAATTATTTAGTTACTTTAATTAACCGGTAATCAGACGGCTTTTTGTGCCTGTGTTATTTGTTACATACTATGTCAGTCCTGAGAGGTACTTTCTCCTATGCTACATATTCAAAATTCAATTTTATTTGGACAACTGCTCCCACGGCGGCCCTGCCATACAGCAGAGACCCTGGGAGGGCTGGACAGCCCAACATATAGGCCTGGGAGGGGCCGAGGGCTTTGAGACTGGGTTTTTGTCAAGGACGATGCCCACAGCCGGATCCCCCAGTGCCCTGGCAGTGCCACACGCCGACGGCTCCGTCTGATTAGGCACAGTCCTGGAAGCGCACGATGGCAGGAGGGATGCTTCTCCCTCTAACACTTCACATTTGTGTAAAATCCAAGCTTGTTTCTTCTGCCTTTTATTTTGGGGGGCAGTCTGAGACAGTTAAAAAATATTGCCCTTCACTTTGTTTCTTTAGGATAGCTTACCCTCAAGATTTTTATTCTCTGGTCACTCAAGAACTGTATTTTTTATTCTACAAATTCCTCCTCTCCCCAATCCTCCTTGAATTTAAAAGGTTTTCAATGAACTATTCAGTTTTAAGGAAAGAAAATATACCCAGTGGTGTGTTTTAAAATACAACCCTCGGTAAAAATTACTTACTGAAAAGCCAATGAATTAATCAAGGCTGCCTGCCTTTCTACACATTGAGGGAATTTTATAAGTAATATTTTTAAAAGCCCTGAATAATGATATTATATACACGAGTCTTCGTGGCCTTCTTACCCCCCAATGAATTCTGAAGGGTCTCAGAGCATGAGACTGCACCCACACTCCGGGCGGGTTTATTAAAAGAGGAAAAACCCTTGTAAGTACTTTTACGACCCTTTGTGTAAATAACGTTTACATAATTTAAACAGTTTGCTTAGCTTTGCTGCCCCATCTGCCCAAGGCCCCCAAGTCCCTCTTCTCTCCGAAAGGATGCAAGGAAAAGCCATAAGGTCTCGCCGAGCGGCGGAGTTAATGGCATGTATCATTTACATTGAGGGCATGGCATGTTTGCAAACCGAGCTTACCATTGAGTGATGAAGTGTACAAATGGCTCCGAGAACTCCCCGGCTGGAAGGACGGGCGATTCCTGCAATTGGATTGAAACAAGAAGCAGAGTCAGAAGGAAAGAAGATAATTTTATAAATACATACACATACATATTTATATATACATATATATATTTTAAGAGTAACACAACAGCGACAACAACAATAAACAAAAATTAAAAGGAAAAAAGACACCTCAGAAGCGACAAAGCCCCCTTTTCACACATGAATTTGAGGGAGAAAGGTACAAATTCTTCTGAGAATGTGTTATAAAACACTGAATTTCAACTAATGAGTATTACACAATGGGTAAAAACATGTGGAAAGACACTGAGGGGAGGTGAAAAAAGGACAATGATAGCCACAGGGTAAAAAGGAAGGTAGGGAAAGTGTAAATGAGAAATTAATGATTATTTAAGTAACACACAAATGGTCTTGTAATTAACAAAGAGCTGTGAAATTATTCTTGTGTTGACCTTTGTTTCTTTCACTGCATTTGCTATTTATTTACACTCATGTTTATTTACACTTATTCATTTTAGAGGCTGTGCTTATGTGCTGTCTGTTCTAGATTTAAAAGGCAAAAGAATTTTTAAGAGGAAAAAAAAATATGCAGGATTTCCCAGTCTAGTGTCAGAAAATAACCACCCGGTATTTATGAAAGAAAACAAAAACGAAATAGAAAAATTAAGAGCACAAGAAAAAATAAAAAATACAAACAGGGCACAAACAACATCACCATTTGCAACGAAGAGCTTTACGAATTTAGGAGTTTTTCCAAGAATGACAGAGAGCTCCACTGTGTTTATGGTGTAACAGCTCAGGATGTAATGAAATTACACTGCAGAGTACTTTAACAGTGTCATCTCATTAGACCTACAGTTGGAACAAGAGAGCCACATAAAACAGGCAGCTGCAAATGACTCCATTCTCATCTATTCTCATTTGCTATTAAAAATACCTTTCGGCGGCTTTTTTCCTCCCTGACATCCCTACACAAAGTACCCTGCAAAGTATGATACATGCACCTATTTAAATTAACAAAGGAATGACTTATTTTAATCTCACTGTGCTTTGGAGTGCTTTGGCCATTTGGATGAGCAATATATCATTACATACAACCTTCCAGCGCTGCAGGCAAGAAACTCGGAGCGTGCAGCATTTGGTGGGAGCCAAACAATTTCTCTAGCACACAACTGTGTCAAATGCATGCATGTATTCATTATTGAGAACACGAGGAAATAGCTTTGATGTAGTGGAAAAAAGAAGATGATAAAAGCACCTCTGCAATGTGTGTGCCATTATCAATGGTGGCAGATAGACACGACTGCAGAGCCTCCTATGTGATTAGTAAATATACATATAATTGCTGTGGCCAATTATCAGAAAAATGAGATCGGTAATTACAAGACAGAAAATTAACTAGAACTCTTATTAAGGCTTTGTTTCCAATTCAAACAATTGGAAACTGCTGGAAAATACAATTAAATCAAAAGTAACTGAAGAGTAAAAGGAGAAGCCAAAATTGCTTGACAATTTTTAAAGACTTCTATTAAATACAAGGAGCGTTTGATACAACATGCCCAAATTCTCTTTGAACTTAGATCGGGTGAGGGTGAGGTTATTGTTTCTAAATTTATAAATGACATCAATATAGGAAGGTTTCCACTGGAGAGTGGACAGAACACAGGGAAATAAGCAGCACAATTAAACTTCAAAGAACCACATATGAAAATTATTTATATTAATACAGAAAACACAGAGCAAAATGTCAGGCTTGGAGACCAGCAGGTTTTGCCTCTCCCCATCGTTTTCTCTTCTCCAGCAGAACCTTCCTGGGCTTGTACCTGAAGTGGCAAAAGCCACTTTCCCAGGTGGGACAGACTCAAAGCAGAGTGGGGAAGAATTATATATATAGTTTTCAAAACGACATACATTAATTATACATTATATGTTATATATATAAATTACAGATAATTTTGAAAACTACAGGAAGAAGTGATCAGAACCCATTTTCCAGGGAACCTACCCCTGCTGTTTATTTTAAATAGAACGTAAGTGAGGAGCTCATGCCAGTCCACGCTGGGCAACAGGGCAGGCGGATGGCACTTCACACTCATTTGGTAGGTGATAATTTCTGCAATCACAAAGAGACGACGCACCCATAATAGAGTGAAACTTCACTGTGGGAGGGGAGAAGAAGCTGATGAAAGGCTCTGAAACCACCAGTGTTTCACTTTGGCTACCCGAGGCTAAGCTGGCATCAGGGTTCATAGAATCACAGGATGGTTTGGGTTGAAGGGACCTTCCCAGCCCCCCCCAGTGCCCCCCTTGCCATGAGCAGGGACATCTTCACCAGCTCAGGTTGCTCAGAGCCCCGTCCAGCCTGGCCTGGGATGTCTCCAGGGATGGTTCATCCACCACCTCTCTGGGCAACCTGGGCCAGGCTCTCACCACCCTCAGGGGCAACAATTTCTTTCTCATGTCCAGCCTGAATCTCCCTTCTTTAGTTTAAAACCATCACCTCTTGTCCTATCGCAACAGGCCCTGCTAACAAGTCTGTCCCCATCTTTCTTATCAACCAGGTGTCGGTATGAAAATATGATACTTTAATACAGTCTTCGCAAGGATTTTAGACTGGGTGCCCACACATTTATTGGCTACGTGCCTGACAAATTGCAAGTCTTTTGGGAGAGAGCATCCACCTCAAGAAAACACTTGCTGGGGAATGTTTTTGAGGGCAAATACATTAGTGCAGATAAAAACTTAAATCTCATTCCTGTACGTATGAACCAATTCTTGCTTTACAGTACAGGTAAGACAGGGGAAAAGGAGGCAGGTTTTGCTTTTAGCTGAACCAGGGAAGTACAGATGCTCAACTGCTTCCAATGGTGAACACCAAAAAGCTGCCTCAAACACTGAATTTACCTTAATTAGAAAGAGAAAACACCCATTCAGTTATGCTATCTACCCAGGGAAACCAATGACCAAGATATTTCAATTTGGGTAGCAGAAAGGTGAGAGTATTTTGTAGTTAGAGCCACTTCTAATAGGAGACAGCGTTGCTATTGCTACTTCTGCAATTTGAGCAATCACAATGTTGTTGTATAAGAGCAAAAATTTCTAAAACTATATAAAATAAAAGCATCCTCTATTGGATCCCGAAGTTCCCCACACTTTGCCTGAGACTTGAAGGGAGGGGAATATGAGGAGATAAAGCAAAGCTACGTGTGTCTACCACTGTCTGTATGATGCAACATGGTCACATCTGATGGAACCATAGCGAGTGGTCCAGTTGCACCCCAATGCCCTCCGCCTGATTTTACCCACCTGCACAATGAAATCATACTTTAGAGGCAAAAAAGTAGAAACCTGAGATTTTAAAGGCATGAGGAATGGGTATACTCATTTTAAACTAGGAGATGGTTCTTTCATTTTCATTAAATACCGTATCTTTTAACCAATATCATGCAGACCTATATATTGGGGATGCTGCTCAAACTGCAGTGCAGACACAAGCATCAATGTACTACTGGCCTCTTACACCCCCAGGCAGCTTATTCCCACAACTGGGTATTGCCCTAAGCATCCAAGTAACATTCCACAAGCGGGGTCTGCCGCAGGAGACAACAAGATCAGCCTCTGATTTCTCAAAGCCAGCCGAACTGTGCACACACAGAGAGAACGGGGAAGGGCAAGAGGAAAAAAAAGTTTGAGTGATGCCTTTGCCTTGTGAATAATGAACAGTTCAAGAAGGTCAACCCATTACAACTGAAACCGTTTAATTATTAATTATGCACAATCTATGAGCAAAAGGACAAGTTCAGAATGTTTAATGTGTGGTAACTCCAACTGGACCCTCTCTTGGCATTTTGTTATTAGCACTTGTCAGCAAGGTGCTCAGGCATAAAGAAAAAAGCACAGCAGCAGAAAATCGGAGCTAGCGAGAGCAGGGAGGGCTTCAAACTTCAAACACTGCTCCTAATATTTAATTTATAGAGTGCCAAGGCTCTGGTATAAACCTTATTGACTTCCACAGAGTTCGGGGAACTCGTATTATCTAAATGAAGACCTGAGAATGAGAATACTGAGACAACCCCTCCAAAAGCATCCTCTTTTGAAGGGAGTGATAACATAACTGTCTGTATCTTCTTTTTTCTCCACAGGTCGGAAGAAAGGAAGAGTGAACCACCTAATAGTCTGTCCAAAAGTCAACTAACCATTTGCAACCTATGCAACAAGAGCCTGAGTTACAGGTTTGAGCATTATCCTCACCTCTATCTCAAACCCATTAACTCAAATGTCTCCTGATCTGTTTGCTCCCACAGTAGAAAAGATGCTGCTGAGGCTCAGGAAATGAATAATGTTCATCAAACTCACAAATAAATATGGATAAGGCACCCTTCCCCTCTTTTGGAGGTTTACCTGGACAAACTCAAGATGCAAATTCAACAGATACAGCTCTGAGTTGTTTATTTTCTTTGGAAATAGTCATGTCCATGAAATTTGGGAGTATTTCTTGACTGGCAACAAACACTGACAGCATCCTGTGATTTACACACCTTCAGAGGTCCTACCCCAATATACAGTTTCTTGAGAGTGAAACATTTTCTCAAAGCAACTGGAAGTCTGAGATGTATCACATCCATTCTGCAGAAAAAGAAAACCCACGATTCTCCCTGTAACAGGAAAAATCAGCAAATAGAGCTTTCTCCCTAAAACCCTCAAAAAAGGCAAAGCCCCCAGCAGCTATGTGCTAAGATCAAACCGTGGTATTTTGAGCCAGCTTGTCTAGACCATGTTTTTGCCAAGAAAGGTTGGACCAGATGATCCTTGTGATCCCTTTGAACCTGGGGTTCTATGATTCTACGATTCTGATTCCCAGTGGAACCTCACACTCAGTGCAAGTAGATTTCACCCTTCTCCACTAACTCCCTCTCCGCAAAGGGTTACATTTCCCCGTTCCCCACAGCTATTGCTGTTTTGCAATGCTCCCTCCTCGGTGGGAAGGCTTGTGCAGAAGGAAATGCCATGGTCCTATGGCTCAATGGCCACAAGAGGGGAGTTAGCAGAACCCAGCAAACCAAACTCCAGCTCCTCTCTCCTCTGGGTTTCCCCAGCACACCCTGTCTTGGAAATTATCATCTCCTCTGGGTAAATACGCCTATTCTGCAACTCGTCCATTGACGCTGAAATGGCAGTATTTAATAAATAACTCGTGTGCTTTACAAAGCACTTCTGGCTTATCACTTCAGCCTAAAAAATCTCCAGGATTAAAGAATTTTTATGCACTCCAGCTCCTCTTTTACTAAAGCTTTCAAAGAATACACGTATTTTTATATAGTGGTTGCATTTTACTTTGTGGCCAAATTGTGGGTTTTTTTAATTTTTTTTTTTCCAGGCAAATGGAAGTTTTAGATGCACCAGAAATGCTGCCAGGAGCAATTACATGCAATAAATGCACTGCAGTCATTGAGCTGTTTCAAATGAGACCAGCAAATTACAAGATTATACACGTTGAGATTTACTCCTACAAGGACAACTTTCTTTTACCGCATTCCTAAAAAAACCCAAAACAACAACAACAAAAAAACCCATTCCATTTCTGACTTTCCAGCCAACCTACTTCAAAAGCCCTGCACAAACCTAATGGCAAGTGATTTCCTACAAGTAACAAGTTTGCAGAAGACAGCAATGTCTGGAGGTGGCTCAGAGGCACCGACTTGAAAGAATTTCTGGATTGTCCCACCCCCAGCAGGAAGGTGAGCGATGATTACATCTCCGTGCCAGGTCGCTTCTTGCTCTTTTCTTAGTAGCAGATGCCAAATGTGACAAATTATACATGGGGGCATTTTGGTGTGAAGTTTCGTCTGCTGGGATTGGAGTGTCAGCAGTAAACTCATTTATTTCCAGATCTCTTAGCTGGACGGGAACCAAGGTCGAGAGGCCGGTGTTTTATCCACCAAAACACTCAGCCTACCTTTAACACCTCAAACCGCTGGAGAACCGGCTATTCTCCCAGCTGCGCTACCTGCTCCCCAAGTTCTTGAAAACATCATGTATGTGTAACCTACATTTGCACCGAACACAAGGAGATGCTTCTGGTTAAATAACTCAGTAGATACTTGAAGCTATTCAGTTGTCACTTTTGCAGCATTTGCTACTGCGGGATATTTTTTTCAGAGCCCAGAAGAGTGATGGAAAGAAGCGGAAGAGTGTAATTAACATCAGGAATAATCCAGAACGTATGACATGACGTTTTCTACCTCTTGCCAAGCTTTTTACTTGTTAGTGGGGCTCTCCAAAGGGCCTTGCAGATAAGTGTACAGCTAGCTGGAAAAACAGGTTAATCCTTTAACCGTAACTGTAATTGCTTTCCCTCTAAAGCAAACATCAGAATTTTTTCCTCTCATTGCTGGTCTCTTGTCGATCATAAGGCAGCAGAGCACAGCGGTGTTGTGGGTAGATACACACGTACATTTCAAATAGCTAAGGCACAGCAGCATGAAACACAGCCTCTACCTGCTCACACCGAAGGGACCCCATTGAAAAAACTCAAATCATTTATTGTTCCCTTTTTCCTCTGTACACTCCCAATGCATTTTTATTGCTTTTTCATAAAACACTGCTGCAAATAATCAAGCATGACCATTGACATCCACAAGATTGAGTTTTAGGAACCATTAAATGAGCTTGCCCTCTTGGGAAGGTTCTTGCTCAGGTTGGTCTAAAGGTAATTATTCAGCAATTCCTACCTGTGGTTTTACCTTGTTCCTATATAAGTCTCTGAATCTCATACACTAGTAAGGTCACAGTTTCTGTCTCAATAAGAATATACCCTAAACCAACTTATCCACACGACAAATTGTGGTGGGTTTGTACACACGTGTGCAAACGTGTGTATATCCTAACACCGGCTTTTCTTGCACAGAAATCTTCAAAACTCCAGAAATGTTCTGAGTTAAATATAGCTGTTCATACACTAAAATCAATAGATGAGAATCTAAAGTGAAATTCCCAAAGAAAAAATAAATTCTGGTTTCATTCTGAGCTTTTGAAGTTTTCTACTTCATTTATAGATGTAGCAAAATGTAGCACTGATGCATGAGGTTAGAAAATTCAGCACTTGATAGGCAATGGTCTTCATTGTGTTCTTTGATCAAGCTGAACATTCTGGGATTTTTTAAGGCCATACGACAGCAATAGATAGAGGAATATATTTAACCAGGTAAAACCAGAAGGGAATAGAAACAACTATATAGGATACATGTATTAAGCCAAGTTATTTTCTTCCATTGGAAAATTTCAAAATTTACTGACACTGAAATGCTTCATAGCTCAGTGTCAACACTAGACTAGCATTGACTGAGGCTGCTAAATGTTTCTTGAGTACTAATTTATGAAGAAAAAAAAAAAAAAAGGAAGTATTTGATTTGTGGAGTTTGTGAAGTCCTTGAGCTCAATTAAACTGCAGTCTTGTGAGACCGAGTGTCTGTGGGGGCACTGAGCAGAGCTGCTCAGGAAACTCATGGAAAGCTTCTCACTACCTACTCACGAAGCTATCACTGTAAGGATTCACACATACAACTAATTAATTTTTCTTTTAAATTTCTGCCCGGCTCATCAAAATAGGCAGGTTTTTCAATGCTGCCTCCTATTTGTAAAAATAGGATTTGCTCTTGGATTCTTCACTCCTTGAGCTTCAAATGTAATTGGAATAATACAACAATTTAACTAAAACTGATAGACAAAATTCAGTTATTTTCCTCCCTGATTCAATACAATAAAAAAAAAAAAAAGCCAAACCCAACACTGAAGTCACTATTACCCTGAGACAAGCTATGGAAACCAAAATGAATTTATTTCAGGTTCTGAAGAAGAAAGGGTTAGAAACCAGAGCTGATGCTTAACTACAGAGCTTGTGACCACAACTGCTCCAGCACAGCGAAACCTGCTTTCCAGCAACCACCCAAGGGGCTGCCAATAATTGCTTTCCTAGAAGGGATATTCTAACTAAATAAAGGTCAAACAAAATAGCCCTGGAGAGCTTAAGGAAAATGTAAAGGAGTCACTTAAGCCAGGAGGATTGCTGGCCGGCTGCGTCTGTGGTGCAGGTTTGGTCTGTCTGACCTCAAAAGCCAAAAACCACAGGATGGAAAAGCTGGGAAGCCGACAGGCAGAAAAACACCAACCTGTTGGGTTTGGTCTTTTGGGATCTTCACACACAAGCTGCAATCACTGACAGGTGTGTTACTGACCGCCAACCCGACTGGCCATCAGGAAAATGACGTCTTTAGAAGGCTGTGGAAATACTGCGTCTGGAACACGGCTGAAGACGTAACTAAACAACTAAACAGTAATTTCCTACATAGTATGTTTTGACAACAAGGTAACAGGGAAATGAATAACTGTAGGTTGGAAAAAATCTTGAAAACAATTCCACTTTGCAACTGCAAGGAATGCAAAAATACACAAAAATCAGAGCTCTGATTTTACCCAAAACCTAACCCCGGACTTTGCTGCAGAGTTGCAGAGCCCGGTAACCCACTGCTTACCAAACTGAAAGTGTAGAGTACCCTCCTTTACCTTTTAAACTGAACATTTTCTAATGCATTAAAAGGAAAATGCAGAATTTTAATCAAGGTTATGGTTCTCATAATCTCTGCTTGGAAGTGGAATTTGATTTATCGAGTGACTCTCACAGACATGCAGCAAAGACAACTAGACCATGCAGGTTGTCTGGGAGGCTGCTGGGGATTTGGGGGCTGAGCAGGGAGAACAGTGAAGACATTTTTGCGGCTAAGAAAAGAAACAACCATGGGAGGCCTTCTGAGACTGAGCAGCCAGAAAGGTTAAAAAGCAAACTGATTTTACTTGCAGTCTTTAGGTTTCAGAGTCAACCCACCAACTGAAATCAGGTGGCTTGTGTTTCTCCAGTGCATGATTTCTGGGGTCTGCAATGTTAATGGTATTATTCTGGGGCTCTGGTGTTTGTATTTTTAAATTATCATTTGGAACTGATCCTGATGACAAAAATGATTTTTTTATTTTATTTTTTTTTCTAAATGCACCTAACACTTTTGAAGCGTAATCCTGTTGCTGAGTACACTGCATTGCAAATTCTTTGGCTCCATGATCACAAAACGCAGGGCCACGTCTAGGACACCTTCCAAGGCCAGCAGTGGCTCCTGCTTCCAGCAGGACTTGATTCTCCTTCGTGTCGCAGCGTTTCTGGGAAGCCTGTCCACACAGCAAGCCATGCGCGTCCTTGCCATTGGGATTTAGCGCTTCCCACACAACACTGCGGTGACTTGGACACAAACTAAGTTGAGTGCTAGAAGAATAAATTACTCTCAGCTCTCACAAACCAGCAGAGTGCCATTATTGCTGGCTGTTTTGCAGGATGAACTACATTAACAACTAGTTTAGCCTCAGCTTTGGTTGGACCAGAAGCAGGAGTCTTACCATGGTAGGGGATGCTGCTATGATTAGGGCTGTTGCTTAAATGAGCGTGTCTTATTTGCAGCTGGATCAGATTTCACTATAAGTCACCACATGTGAAAAACTAAAGGTCCTGGCAGGCATGTATCCTATTCAGACAATGCTCCTCGCTAATTTTGCCATTAAAAAATAATAATCCCAGAACCAATGCTGTTAAAAGTCCAACAACATAATTTAACAACAACAGAAGTCAGGCATGGTTTACTGTGATTTGAGAAGAAGAACCTTGCCTGACATTTTTCTGTTAAATTATCTTGCTTCTCAAATCACTTATTCATTCTGTAGAATTTCTACAAGTAAATTTAAGTCTGAGAAAATGAACAAACAGGCTTTTTAAAAGGCCGAAGTAACCTTCTATGTCTCATATATTTCACTACGAGTTTAAGAACAGCTCCAAAAATCTCACTACAGTAGAACATCTAAAAACTTCCACAGTTAGTTTTATTCCAGAGTCTGAGAAAAGTCCAGGATACCCAGGTAGTACAGAAACAATCGCTTAACTAGTTCAGTCATCAATAAATCCTAGGAACTAATGACGAATGAACAGAACATTAACTCCTGAATTCCTGCTGCATTTTGGTTGAATGTTGAACAGTTCTACAAAAGCCGATGACTACCAACATAATAAGCAATTATTATGAAGATTCAAGGTCTCCATTTCATACTTTAAAAAACTTCTGGGTTGTCCCCTGTCAGGGTCTGGAAATGTCAAGTGTCTCCAGGGGGCAAGACGGGGGTAAGCACAGTGCCGGCAAAAACCCTATCTCAAGAAAAGCTCCCTTCCACAGAGCTGCTTAATCACAATTTTAGGAGCCAAAAACCCAAACCATTCTCTGCCACACGAAAAGACATCTTAAGAGACTCGAGGAAACAAGACCCAGAGTTTTCGACTGCAACAACTTCAGCAGATTGTTACTACAGCATGAAGCTACGCGAGGACTGAAGCTCCTTGCGGCAGCTCCATCCCACCCCGGCAGACCTGTTTGTCTCATGTTGGTGCCACCGCGGCTCATCCAGATGCTGTGCCGCTGCGGGAGCACCGCTGTGCACTATCCGTTTGGAAGAAGAGCCGAGCTCTGGATCGTCACTCCTTGCTGTTCCAATCATCATTAGGGCAGGTGGGGAATTCTGCACCCGTATCTGGGGGTTCCTGTGGGGATGGGCTGCATGGCACAGCTGTGGGAGGGGGCTCTGCTCCCACCTCCTGGGGGTTTTAGGACCTTCTTACAGCCAAGGGGAAAATTTGACCCAAAATAATCAGTCTTACAACACTAAACATTCCTAATCTTTAATACTCATGGTAGCAACAACAGCTGCACAGAACCAGACAGTAAAGAGACTTTCCCTCTCAAAAGGTCCTTGTGTAGAAGGAAGAGCGTGTGTTACCAAAATTCCCCGGGAGCACATCTTATAGAAGACAAAGTGAGGAGGAAAAAAACAATAGTCACAAGTTAAACACATTTTGCTTGGAGGTCTTTGTAAACAGGACAGGGCTGGGGCTGTCAGGAGGATCTGTTAAAATCAATGCTACCCATGAGCTAGAACAGAAAGCCGTTTCATATAAATGTTCTCCAAGACACTGCCATGCCAAGAATTTGCACTTCCAGGTGTGGCAGCCACTATCTAAACGCTATATATCTTATTAAATGACCTCCTAACAATACACACGTACCGAGCAAATAACACTACAGAGCCAATCCATCCTACTCTTCCCCCCAGGCTCTATACATTATGGCACACAACTTAGACGCTGAGTGTATTGCAAAACAAAGTGAGTTGCACTTAAAGAACTTTGAGCTAAGCTTTGCTTTGTAACCTGAGGTCTTAACGTGCCCACGAGCACTCTGAACCACCAGCTCAGGAGAATGATGGCTCCATGGCACACTGTGGAACATAAAATAAATTAAAACAAGTAAACATCAAAATGCTAATGTTAAAGCTAGCTTGGCAATCAGGTGCATTGGTTTAAGTTGTTGTGAGAAGACTGGAGAGATTCTAGTCTTGAGGAAAAGATGTGAAAGCTGCAAGAAGGTCTATCATAATCTCCCGCAATTTGGGCTGCGTTTTAGAATAGTGAGCTTAGATTTAGGCACTAGTAGCAGCCCATTTAAAAGTAATTTGTCTGTCAGTAGCAAAACACAGGTAAAAATATAAGCATCTTTAAGTGACCTTGTTTGGGATGCAGATGGCCTTTTGCTGATGGTATATACAGCACTAGTGCTTTCAAACTTCCATGCCTCAACCAAAGATGTATGTAACAGGAATAACAACAAATCAAAAAGATGAAAGAACGAGAATTGCCTAAAAAGCTCCCAAGGATCTAGACCACCATAAAGAGCCAGGTAAAAGAGCCAGCACTACTGGAGGACTGGGAGAACTTCTTTACACAAAGGATACTCGTTCATTTGTATTTCCCTGCATCCCTCAAGGCCCAAGTGCCGCTTTTAAACAGAAGTTCAGCTAAAGTGCCAAGCCATTCTCTAATAAAATGACAAAAGTGTTCACCACATGTAAGCACAGCAGGTTTAGCAGTTCATACAAGCAGCAGCTACGGATGGAGATCCAACCAAGACGGAGGACTTCGGCATCACACTGGCCATGAGGTTCCATCAAGCTAAACAAACGTGTTACATGGAACAAGCTGGAAGTAGCTGAATGATCTAAATGGACATGTCAACACCCAGCAACTACAACCTGAGGAGCCAGCAATGATGTTCTGCTACAGACTGATGCATACCTACAGTTATGGCTCTTTTCCCCTGTTCGAACTTCCTAATTATCATAATCATCATCATATTAAACATTAAAAACAAAGCAAAACTGACAGCAGTCTGCTCTTGGCTGTTGCTGAGGAGTTGGGATCCCTGCTTATACCTCATTTTGGGAAGGGAGATGGGAGCTGGAGAGGACCATTTCAACCAAGGAATGTGACATTAGCCACTGGCCTTCAGCCTGCTGTTCACACCTGCATCTTCTGCACCTCAGCTTTTTGTCCTTCTGATTAAATTAAAGTGATCAGACGATCAAACACTTTGGTTTCCTTCCCTTGTCAAAACACCCTTTCTGCTTATCTAAAGCATGTTCAGTATGCCCACTACAAAGCGTGCCGCCACTTGAGTGTCTCTTGAGTGTCTCTGTTCCAACTCACCTGGCAAATGCAGAAAATCAACTCAGGCGATGAGGTCGAGGCTTTAGGGCCAAAACAGCTAAAAGGACTCGCCTTGGAGACAACTGAGTCTTTCAAAGGCTCAATATTAAGAGTAGAAAAACAGCATAAAGTGGGACAAGACCAGTTCATGTTTGACAGCTCCAAGCTGCACCAGGCGACTCGTGCTCGGAGGATGTTGGGCATTGTGCTTCATTAGGAAACAAAATATAAGCTTTCCAGTCCATTAGGAATGACTTTAGGAGTGAAAGCACATAAGACGACGACTCACCTCATCAACAATGCACTGCAATAACTGGAGAGGCTGCAATGGGAAGAAGAGAGGGGAAAAAGTATTAGCCTATATGCAATATCTTTACAGTGGAGTGGAAAGAAAAAATCATTAATGCAATAAAATATAGCAAGATTAATCAACAGCAGCAAACTCTTATAAAAACATTGATGCTCAGGATGTTCTATTATTTCTAATGGTACCTAATCTAATACAGGCAGTTAAAGGTTTGCATTTTCTTCAAAATGCAATTTGCTAAGTTTAAAACAAGGCATTCAAGCATGCAGAGGAAGCAGCCATCAGGAAAAAGAAAAGTGAATTTTTTTCTGAACTCATAAAGCTTACCATTAAAGATCCCTGGTTTTTCTGAATCTGAAAAAAGGCAATATGTAATTAGCATGTCATAATCAAAATGACTCACTTGGACACATTATGATCACTGAGAGAAAATTATTGCATCGCTGGTGGCAATTTGTGGGCATGTGTTAACACAATTTACATAATGAAAATACACAAATGTTAATAGCTCGCTTCTCATTTATAGGCGAAAGTCAGCAGAATGTTAATTTCACACAACACTTTTTAGTACCCTCCAGGTTGTATTAGAATAGGAAGAAAAACCATAATCCATTTCAAAAGGCTGTTTACGATTCAGATATAAATAATGTTTTATATTGCTAGATTGTGAACACTGGGCTTAATGTTGCAATCATTGCTAATGTTATGAAGCTCACTCTTTTTAAATTAAAAACCGATTTATTTAAAATTGAAATTAAATCATAGTCAGAAATTAGAATTTTGGATTACTGCCAGGCTCTGCTCACAATCCCTTTTTTGTGAAGAAAACTTTAATTATGTGGTTGAAGTGTCTGCCGCTGCTCAGGAAAGCCTTTAATACTCCACTTTTACCCAAGTTTCTTATATATTCCAACCCAGTTTTACTTTGACTATAAAGTAGAGCATTGCCATCTGTGAGGCTGCAAAGTTTGATGAACTTTGTATTGTTTTAAACTGCAATGGAAAGACTTGTTACCAGTCATCCCTGAGCCTTTCTTAAATTTCTTAACATCAATTTGGTTGGGAAATTGTTTGTAGTATCAGACCACTCGATTGCTTACAGAGAGCTACAAAATATTCTGGCCCATATTGGCAAAACACATTTTGATAACAAAACAAAACAAAGGCAGAATTACAAGACAATTAAATACAAAACACGGAGCAGGTACGTAATGCAAAACATCCAACTGAATGTGGGGACGCTGGTATTCTGATAGTTTGTATATGCATACAATTTCTAATGGATATGGATAATTAATGACGTATTTTTCCTGAAGAGACAAAGTTGCTTGCAACCTCCCGTAATCACGCTGCGAACAGCACCCAGCCCCTAGTGAAAATATTGTTTTCTGTTCTGGCGCTGGCTCCTTGACTCACCCCTTACATTTAATATTCTCTGCTGTTTGGTGCCACAGTGATGAATGTTGTCAGGCTGCCGTCAGCTTCGGACACACTCTCCCCCAACACCCCGTCAGGGGCAGGATCCTTTACTAACACTTTACAGGTAGGAAAATAGAATATAGAGGAGGTCGGAAACTGGCACCAAGCAAATAGCTGGTATTAAGCACGTGAAGTCTTTCATTATTGGATAAGTAGCTCACCAATTTACACAAAGTTTCTGCGTGTAATTCTATTCTCCCAAGGAAGAAAATGACTAGATAGAAGTAGCCCATTATATTTTTTAATGGTCAATGTCAATCTATTACAATTCCACAGAATTAATTTGCTGTTTTGCATTTCTGCTAATAAGCAAAATATTCTGCGGATATAAAAAGACTTCTTTTCATACTTCCAGATGCTAAGTGACAAAATAGATGCAGCTTATTCAGTAGGGATGATTTGGAGCTTCTTTAGATTAGTGCACACAAACAGGCGACTCCGTTTTTCATCCAAACAGAGTATCAGTCACATTTCCTTACCGAGAAAATAGGTCTTGTCATGAAAAGGAATAGAGGTGGGAACATATAGAGTAGCCTCAACACAGACATGATTACATCCCATTTCAGAACAAGATTTAAAATATTATTTCTAATAAAAGCGCTCAGTACTTCTAATGAAAAATAAAGCAACGCAAATTGAAGTATTAGGGAATTCTTCCCGTGACATTGCGGCTCTGCCGGAGCAGCAGGCCCAGCTCCTGCGAGATCGCACACACATCACTACCGGGGTTTATTACACTATTTTGATGGCGACATATTATTTTGAGATCATCTTCATAAATTTTGCATTAAGGTAGCTGTGCCAGTACCTGGAATTGATTCAAAATGCTTAAGACACTCAATTACTTTTTAACACTGTTACCCGATGTAATGACATATCTGCTCTTTCCCTTGCATTTGATGATGCAACATCATTGTAATTGATTCATTTTCTCAATTAAATAAAGCAACCGTGCCTTCTTCTGTGCGAATGCCACAGAGACTCCCCAGTTAGATGTATTACCTATTTTCTCCGCCTCAGATATACCGTTTGTAAGGCTGCACTCTGCTCCTCTGTTAACTCCACTAGAAAATGCAACGTTAGAGCCATATTTTTCAAGTTCTGAACAGCAATGAACGTAGCTGTATTTATATTAGGCATATTTTTCATTGTAAAAACTACGTTGTTTACCTTTTCCAAGATCACATTAGCGGGCAGGCTCTGCAACTATAAACCAAACCAAAGCAACGACAACTTTACAGTCAGAGCTTCTCCTTTTGCACACAGTTCATGAAAAAGTGAAGCAGCCAGTTTTATAGCACATTAAGAACAGTTTTAAAAGTACTCAACATAAAATGTTTTATCTTCCTGTTCACCCGCGCTCCTTTTTTTCCTCCAGTAACCGTTTGCTTTTTGCACACTACTGGGAGATCAGGAGTTTAGGAGCTTCATCTCGAGTGGCTGCAGCTCAAAAGCTCGAGGATGCCGTGTGTCGCATCCCTGTGTGATGCTCAGAAAATTCAGTTATCAGGAAGAAGACTGTCACTTGTCATATTTTTGTACTTTCTATGAAGAATTTCCACGAGTGAAATGGTGGCAGTGCCACAACTGAAAAACCCTGCTTGAAAGCAGGATAAAAAAGGCACAGCATGCATTTTGAAAGTATCAACGAAGGCTTTGATTTGCTCATTAAAACATCATCCTCACCTCAGAAAAGTCACTTTCTGCCTTTGGCCACCAACACTCTCCCTTGGCCACCCCAGAAGAACTTGTGTGAGCTCCCGACCTTCTCCTCGCTGGCAAACCCACCTGGTCAGAATGTTTTGTGAGCTTCTCATCTGCAACCCACACTGTGGGAAGTGGCAGAATTAGATCCCATTGGATATTTTTGAATCTGTATAGAATTCACTGTATTTTTACATACTGCACGTGATAGTTTATAATTTGAAGAAGCTAGGTAAATGATAAATAAATCCATTACACTAATGGTCTGTTTCTCAGGTCATGAAATATCAGTGATATCTGGATAAACTACTCCATAAAGCACATTCTCTAAATGGCTTTTCTTTTTTTTTTAGGTTGGTTGCAAAAGTTCGTCTCCTGCTTCATCTACTATTTAATGAATGCCTCTGGTTATGAAAAGCAACTTTTGACAGACCATCAGGTTCTGCTTCTGTCTCCATGGAGATCCTTTGGCCGGGAAGTGGCTGAGAAGACCTCTACCATCCCTTCCACATTATATTCACAAGCACAATCAACGAAACTCAAATGAATCCACCCCGGGTAACTTGGAGGAGTCACTCGCTGTAGCTTTAATTTTCGCTTTTACTCCCTGGAATTAGGACTTGCCCTGAAGCTCTTGTTTGAGAGATTTGCAGGTGACCCAGGGTTAGATCTTCCCATATCAGTTAACAAATTTTCTCTTTACATACATACTGCTTTTCAAGCGAGTGATATATTTTTTTTAATAGAAAAATACATACACCAACAAATCATACAGTTATGATTTTTAAGGGAGGCTTCACAGCAGAACATTTATTTTCCTAAGCTGTGAAACTGTGGATGTTAGAAGTACATACAACTTATTTTTAATCTTTATGAATGGGGGTAAAGTTTTATTGAACAGTGGAAATGACAAACGGTGTCTCCTATTGACAAATGACCAACAACTTGCTTTGTCTCTGCCCTCATATAAACGGAAAAGGCATATGTAAGGGCACTGAATTTCCACATGGTCTTCACCACCATGGGTTTCAGTCTTCCCTCTGGAATGAAAGCATGATCTTTAGACATATTTTATTAAGCCTTTCAAAACTGAATGGTTATACTTCTGAAAGAAGTCAAAGCACTAAGGTCAGTAAGACTGAGCCCCCTAATTTGCTCCCGATATTCTATTATAAATATCCCCCCATCTCAACATGTGGATTTTGCAAATGGCAAACTTCAATCACTGTCACAAAACAGAGGATTAAAAAAAAAAATCAAAATAATAATAATAATATAAAAGACAATTCACAACAACCTTAATGTTAAATATATTCTTACAATTATATTACGCTGGTTTTCCCAGAGGTATACAAACAAATTTATATAAAGAGATTATTTCATCCACCATTGAACTGCAGCCACTTCTCACAGAAATCTGTTTACCAGGGTTTAGTAACACAATTCAACAAAGTGGGCATGAAAAACTCCACAGTGTTGAAATGCTGGAAGGAGTGTAAGAAGCCAACAATAACCACTCCACTACTGCAGCATGCTGATGGTGACACGTTCCTCAACCAGCAGGAAAGAGGGACAAGCAAGTCTTAGGAAAGACGGTAAATTTAGCAAATTGCTGTTTAAATCCTTTTTTTAAGCATCAAAAAATGTGCAACAAAGGGTGGTCAGCCAGAAACCAAATAAAGGAACCGGGTTTAGTTCTAACCAGTTCTTGCTTAAAGCCAACCATGTTTATAAAGTGTAGTGAAATGACCATCATGGTAACAGCAAGAGAACCCAGAGGATGCTAGGGAAGAGGAAAACTGACCACAGCTGAGCAGGAATAACATCACGATGCTACCAAAACAAAGTAAAAATAGAGCAAGGATGGCATGGCATAACCACTAACCCTCCTGCATCTCCCCTCCATGTTCATTAGACACACAACTACCACTACACCCTGCAGCGAGGAAAATCTTTCTAATGATAAAGCAGAGGAACAAATCATCTAAGGATTAACAAGTGAGCCTCTAGTAGCAGAAGCGGTGAAGAGCAGCAGATGAGGATCCATCAGGACTGGCCCTCCACAGAAGCACACTGCTGCGAGTCCCTTCTAGCTCGAAAAGAAACAGGTAAAAATGTCAACGGTCCAAACCTGTCACTGGAACCCACCTAGAAAAACCCCAAGTTTTCTCTGATGAGCTGCAAAATCAATTGCAATCGCTACCCATGACACAACTCTAGGGATGCCTGAAAGGAAACAACCCAAAGCAGCAAAAATTCGGGTATATGAGTGGAGTTTTCTAACCAAAAGGAGGTGCTGAGCGTGTTTGGACGATGAAAGGTATGAAGCTATGCAATGAGCAGACTCTCCCACGTTGTTCGACTGCCCACCATAGATAGTGTAGCACTTCCTAGCGAATTAAACCCACAGTTCCACGAGGCTGGCAGAAGAACAGCTGCTGTGGAAGGGAAACACCTGTCTGATCTCGAAATCATTCACTCTTACTCTGGCCTTTGGGGCTCTTCACTACATTGAGCAATTATCACAAGGCGTGTTGGAAACACAACCCTCAGCCTCTGGTGGAGACCCCTGTGTCGACAGGCCATGGACGTGGCCAAGACCTAAAGTTGGGACCACTACGTCCATCTCCACAAGTGCCTCCCAACCCCACGAACCCATGAGGAGCAGGTAATCTCCCTCCTCAAACAGGCCAAGAACTGCAATTTGGTTCTAAAATAGGCAAAATGGAGTGGGATCTGCTGTACCATCGTCTCCGTCCATCTCTGGATGGACTCGGGAGGAATCATTCCTCCTCCTCATCCCAGCCAAGACAGCCTGCTCAGGGCACAGAAGATGTAAATTTTCAGTAAATCCAATATTTGCTGACAGTTTGCAAATGGCCACCCAAAACAACCAACCTCACAAATCAATCCACCCACTGTTGGCTTTCCTCCTAAAGATCTCCAGGTTTAAATTTTCCTTCAGGCAAGACATTCAACAGCATCAACTGCAAGAATGACTGGGAGAGATGTTTCCTTCCAAGTGCTACAGGAACATCTCCCATTCCATAGAAGGATCAACTCACGCAGAAGATCCTCACATATTTGCAAAATGTCTCAGAGATTTCATCCTGGATTTTTTTTCCCTCCTTGTAAGTAGAAAAATGGTAAAAAATATTTCAGGATCTTGCTCAACTTCCGCAGTCAAAAAGGTCTCAGCACCGTCAGTCCCGTGTTGTGAAGGCAAGATAACAACTGCAGGAACAGCCAAAGGGCTCCCTGCATCAAGATGTTTTCTTATTCAGTACAAATTGTGAAGGGTGGCAACTGGAAAACACCAACCTACATCCTGACCGCAAAGGTGCGCCCATGGGTGATTATCTGTAATAGTTAATTTTCCCAGTGTAGTAAATGGAACTTTTCAGAGGTTTGAAGCCGATGCTGGTGCGAGCGGGTCCGAGGTTTTATACGAGAGAGGGGAACAGGGGAACACGTCATGGAATGGGGGTGACAACACCCAGCCCAGCCCCCGGGCCCTCACTCTGCCAGTAACTGTCAGGGTGAGAGAGCGAAAAACACCTACAGCAGTCTGTCAAGATCACGAGCTGATAATCCGCTCTTAAAACGTATTAAAAACATATTAGAAAATCAGAATTTACTAGCTACCTACATTTCCAAGCTTGACCATACTATTCAAACATCCATCTTATATTTAAAAGAAAAATTGGACAGAAAGAGTAAAATAAAAAATATCAATATGCCTTTATACTTCAGATTCCTTTTTTTTTTTTTTTTTTTTTCCCTAAAATATCTCCATTTGCAAAAAAAAAGAAAACACTTCTGGAAAAACTAAAACTAAATTCAAATTTTACAGCAAGTTTCTAATAGACAAATCAAATTTAAGTTCAAACTTATTTCCGGCTAAGGAGAAAAAATAATAAAGCAAAATGCATCCATAGTATATTATCTCATGAATTACATATGCAGTGAAACCTATGTCAAGAAATTGGTAAGAGTTTAAAATAATAGCAGATGACTTTGAATATTGTCAGTGATTTCTGGAATATATTATAAAAGCAACAATATTTGCATAAACCTATCATATTTAAGATATTATACAATAATTCAATTCACTATTTCAGCATTAGCATTTGAACAGTGTTTAACGGCTTTTATATTGTTAGATATACTGATATATGTGGAAGAAAAAAACATTTCT
>NC_137563.1:11729163-11866663 GCF_963082525.1 Nesoenas mayeri | reverse complement strand
GTAATGCAGTGCTCAGCATTGGCCTGACCGCTGCCACTGAAGATGGAAACAGTTTTATCACTGAATTCAATGAAACTGAGTCAGGTCGGTGGGAAGTTACAAAATGCCACTATTAAGTAAAATACTAACATTAGGTCCCCTTAAAAGGGGGAATCCAGAGCTCTCTTAAGTGTTCCATTCACATCGTATTTTTGATTTGAGAAGATTTTAGACCATTATACCATTACTCAAAATTGGAATTAAAAATGAAAATGTAAAGAAGGAGTTGATACACGTTCCTGCTTCAAAAGCACTGTTGTACACAGTGGATTATTTTTTCATCTTGCAACAAAACAGTCATTAACATCATCATAATTTTCCTTGTCTCCAGGGAAAGGAAATCTAGAGTTTGGAGAAGAGAAAAAGAGAGGGGAAAAAAAAAATCAATAGAGACTTCTAAATGACTCCTTCAAGATACGACTTTTCAATTTAACAGGACAGATTTATTTGTATGTGGCTCAAATGTTCACAATTGCTCTCTGCACCTTCATACATAGGAATGAATGTCACAGTGGCAAACAGCAGTAATGAACAATCTTACCTGAGGATATGGAAACCTCCCAAGAGCAAGCTGGGAAAGGAAATAATATTTGTCTAGTTATATAGATTTGCATGGAGGGCACATTTTCTTAAAGAGAGAAAAGTACTCAACTCTTACTATTGTATAAATTGGAAAATGTCAGCAAAAGTAATTCTGAAAACACACAAAGAGCTGTATTTAGAATGGAGTCGTTCACAACTACTCCTCATTCTGGGTTTCTGAATATTTCTGTATTTCTCAAGCTCTTTTGTCTGTACAGTCAGTAATGCTGTTTGATGCCCAAGTTCCTGAGGATGCGCGATGCCCAAGTTCCTGAGGATGCGCTAAATTAAACCAGTTCAGCCTCAATAGTGAGGCCAACACCACTGACCTTTGCTGATAATTATCTGCACTGAACAGGTATTGTAGAGCTGCACTGAACTCCCCAAGTCCTTCCTAACTGGCTCAGCAGAAAATCTGGGTTACAGAGCCAAGGTTTTTTTCCTTATCGGTGTCAAACCCAGTTAGGAAACTGGGAGTGGGATCTGGAGAGAGATTGTGGTGCCTGCAAAATGACACTTTGTCTTTTCTTCAAATCTACTTTCAGTTGCATGCAGATGGCCTCAACTGGATTTGTTGCCCACACAGTTTTATAAGTCAATTGATTCATTACTAGAGTACCTGCTACTATTAGTATTAGACACAACAGTGATATTACTGCTGCCATAATGCCATAGTTAATAAATATTCCATGATAGATCTTTTCTTTGATATAAGACTTCAGGTTTTTCCACTTGGTATACACACCTTTGAAACAATTTTAGCAAAACACGCCTAGCTTAAGTGATTTTGTCTGTTATTTGGTGAAGGACAAGGGCTTTTAGAGTTGACAGATTCCTTCAAAAGTGCATTCAGAGCAGATCCTCCTGCTCTCTGGAGAAGCCCACCTCTCTCCAGGGTTTAGAGGTGCCACAGTGCTACACTCCAATTAACCTTCATGAATTACCAAGCTTCAAAAGAAGGTCTACCAAAAAGGTTGTGGATGCACTATAAACCAGGTATATTCACATCAGACTGAGCAAAAGCATCACTGGTGAATCACAGAATGTCCTGAGCTGGAAGGGACCCACAAGGATCATCAAGTCCAACTCCTGTCCCTGCACAAGACAACCTCAAACGAAGCCGTCATGTCACATATTGCAACAGTGAAAACACACGGCGGTGCTGGGCAAAAGCCATTTCATGGCACCCTCATTGCCACCGATATTTGAGCTCCTCAGCGCCATGGGTTACTTGACCTTGCCAGATTGCAGCTGAAGCAGCTGTGCTAAAACCTGTGACGAAATTTCAGCCTGGCTGGCAGCACAAAACTATCCTACATATGAACAAACGGGCATAGCCAGACCTGTAGGTGTCTGTAGTGATGGGGCAAAGACCAGCAGAAATGCTGGAGCCTCACCAGTTCAGGAAAGAGGCCGTGGAAAGGTAACAAGCAGAACAGCATGAGTGGAATCAACCAGGCAACGGTCACAATGGCAGGAATGTGGTGTACCCTGTATTCCGCTGTAGAACAAGAAGATAACTGCAGCTACAAGCACAGGGCACCATTCTTCAGATCTTATTTAAGCAGAAAAATGACCACTGCCTCAACGACAACTTCAAACTAAGCATTTTTGTTCTGACAATTTCCCTCCCTGACCACTAAACACTTCAGTAGGGGCTCCGATGGCAGCAGAATAACTGAGGAAAGAGTCATTTTCTGACAGATGTAAGTATGGGGTGTAAAATTGAGCTTCGAAGGACCCAAAATGTATGGGGAACAAGTTCTTTGGGGGCTGTGACAGAAGAAACCACATTTCTCAGGGAAGCTGCTCCTTGACTGGGAACTGCAAAGCAAGACATGGATTCACAGACCATGGGCCAGTTCTGCATCCCCCAGACCCATCGCTCTATTCAGCCAGTCAGAGTTGTTTCCTCCCTGCAAGATTGTCAAGGTATTATAAATTAAGAAACTTACCAAAGAGTATGTAATCTTCCCTGAAATAGCCTGCAGATATGTCACTGTACTAAATGTGTTTCAGATTTAATGAAGCTTTAATGTCCTTTTTAATTTTGCCTGTTTCTATATCACCAGGGGTCGAGCAAGGCAATCAGCACTCAAGAGGGTGGTTTGGTTTAAAACTAGGAAAAACTCATTTGCTTATGAGTTGCACTGTATTTTCTTAATTAAATTTACTAAGTAAAATGGTTTAAGTTCAGCCAACCAATGACCTCTGTATGTAGATTTATAAATAGCATCACAGTTAAAGAAAAAAAAACACCCAAAACAAACAGATTAGAGCTTCACTAAAGGGATTTTCATATCTATCAAAACCTGTCTCAAGGAAGTTGTATAAACATACGCAGCATACGCTCAGTGTAGGATACAAAAAAATGTAAACTACCAAATTAACACACTATCAGAAACTTGTCTACTCTGCATTTACATGACAAAACTCAGCAACTTCCAATTTTCTTTTTAAGGCACTATAACAAAAATACAATATTTCCATTCACACTAGCCAGGTTTGGGAGCAGATCAGTATTTTAGGTAGCTCTGGATATGAAGGAGTGGAGAAGGGAATGTTTAAACTTCAAGGAGCTGGTTCTCATTTCCCTATGGATACAAAACATCATTTTAAAAGGGCCCAGTGAATTGTACCACCAGCATGGTATGGAAAGACAAACGAGAATCAGACCATATCAGCCAGAAATATGTCAGAATAACACTTTCCTACCCTGTTTCACTTTAGAGAAATTACATGTCTGTGCAGGTTTTTTAAATGATTACTTTTTATTTTTATTTTTTTCAACTATTCTTTCTTAGCCAGAAGTAACCCATCAGAGAGCACTTCAAAGGCTCCTCTTGCCATGTTCAGTAAGGTTGTGTCCTGAAAAGTGATGCGCACTTCCAAGTGCAAGTCCTGGATAGAAGCCTTTCCCCAGACTTGGACTGACATGCAGATGGATGTACAGGGTACACCACAAGACTTTAAACCAGTAACTGAGAAATAATCGCAGATTATTCAATGACAGAGGTACAGTGGGCACGTATGCTGATTTTTATCCAACTATATCTAAAAACAAATAGGGGAAAGCAAAAAGACCACAAGGCAGGTGCCTAAACCCTCTGTACTGAGTAGCCATAAGAAGGGCTGGAAAGCAACTCTAACCTGTTCTCACACACACTTAATGTACAGATAAGTGAACACAAAATTAAACTTTCCTGTTGAAATAACATTATCAATAATTTTGGAATTGAAAATCAAGATCCAGAAATCCTCACTAAACAAAGCACTTTCTCTATATAGCCCTTTGAAGATGCTACTTGCCCACCTGTATATTGTTAATAAGAATTACAACAGCAACTGCCCCTTATCCTGTTCAGAAAGTGACTGAGGGAAAAGTTCAAAACATATTTTAGGACACTCAGGCAATAAAGTGTCCCACTTAGAATACTGTCTATGTTGTGCAAGTTGTTTTTTAATTTACAGTTGTACTGAAAAGCATGGGATGTTTTTATTCTTAATTTAGACACATTCCATGTTTCTCAGCATAACTGCAAATTGAAAATAAGCACTTACAATATCGCTAGTGATCTAGCCAAAGGAGGACTTTATAGGCTGAAATGTTCTAAAATTTGTTCTTAATTACCTTGTGCACATTTTACACAATTAAATTTCCATCTAAGGATTTTGCATTTAGATTGTGCTCTGCAGTTAAACCCTCATTTTAGGGAAAAGCAGCCGCCACTTCACAACATTCAGACACAGGAAACTTTAAAAATCAGACTTAAGTACTGGATAACATAACATTCCCTAGGTGAAATTTCATTCCAAGACCAATTTATACATTCCTAGATAGACGGCTTAAAATCACCTGAAACTCTGCAGGGTATGGACCTTAATAAATATTAAATACCTCAAAAACTACTCTAAGATTTTTCTTTCCTTCTAATATCAATTTCACTGTCCTCTTATTGCACAGTTAAAAAAAAAAAAGAATCCAAAAGGATATAACGGCAATTTACCAGCGTTAAAGTGCTTCTGAGGTTAAACTGACAACAAAGAAGAACAGAAACACAAAGCATCTTGAAGTAGGGTTTCAATTAAATGTGCAGGATTTAGTAATGCAGGACGAAAAAAGAGTTACAAATTAATTTAATCTTCTGCCTATAGTTTGCAGCTGCACTCCAAAGTGTCTGGGGCTTAAGAACAAAGCCTTGAAAGGCCTCAGAGTGAGGAAAGCTTCAATTTTTAATGTATAACGCCATTAGCTGATAACTTGTGGAATCTGCGACCCCTGCGGAGGGGCATAAGCGCGGGTAACAGAGACTGATGAAGTGACATATTTGTTCATGTCTAGGACGATGAGGAAGAAGGTTATTACTAATACCATCAGGCCCAACAGAAATATGCCCTAATAACCTTTGGGACATTCCTTGGCTTGAGCAGATGAGTTCGAGATCTCTCTACATAAAATATATTAAAAATCAAAGCCTAATTCACCTTAATTAAAGATAATTAGTTTCACTTCGACTTCTTTTAAATATGAACTATAGTAAATGCACTGCAAACTAAAGACTGCAGACAATCATGATTAAATTGCACATTTCTTCCTCGCCACAAACCCCTTATATTACCAAGCTTTTACCGCTACGTCTTCAAAGGTGCTGCTCAGAATAATGATGCCTTTTCTAAAGGGAAAAAGGTGGGATAAGGGCCTTTCAGGGCTAATCTAGGGAAATTGTCAGGTGCAAAATTCACACAAATGGTCCATAAAAATTAATAAGACTACTTGTTTGAGGAGGCTTCCTGCTTATCTGTCTGCTGGATTTAGATTCAATACCTAAAAGAAAAAAGTGCTAAATTCTGTTGTGCTGGTGGAAACGTGGCTCAGCTTCAGCGCAGCAGCAGCAGCAGGGCTGTTCTCCAGCTCATCTGCCTTCACAAACCAATTAAATAATGTGCAAAGGCAAACTCAACTGACAAACATTGCTAAACATTTGACTTTTTAGAAGTAGAAACAACTATGCTACCTAATATAAGAATAAGGGCATTAATCTAGATCACATAATGCTATATATTATGAATACATGACAGCTGACGTTATCCCTTAATTGTCCACTCATTTATCTACCCAGGTAGAGAACTCTATTATTTATTTCACTGCCATACGGGCTGCCCGCAGTGGCCTAAGAGCAATTGCTGAGAAACATGATACATTGAGGTCTCAACCCGTGCAAACTGTACCTAAACTTACACTTTATTGCAGCTTAGTTCACAATCTTCACCTAATATAGGGTTATATCCCAGTGCAGCAAGCGGATAAATCATCCTGGAATATTACTCTGGCTAAGTTTAGCTGTGAGTGGAGCATATGTGCTTCCGAGTCACTGAAGCAAAGGCCCATAAAATACACTAATTACTGGAAGTTATGGTCACTGAGTGATTGATAGCGTTCTGCGAGGCAACTGCCCCGTTTTCAGCTATTCTGACGGGCCTCCCCCACCACACAGCAATTATTAATTCATGACCCAGCCCTCAGGCGCTGGTACCTTTACTTCTAATTCCACTGCCACGAGGATCGCGGTGTGGCTGGACATTGTCTGCCTTCATCCTGGTGGCCGCTGAAGATGGCAGATGAGGAACCAGAGCTAATGGCCGCTGCTTGGAGAAACTGCTCGAAATAGCTCAAGGGGAAAACCAAAAAAAGCCAAAAAAACTCCTACAAACTAGGCCATATTTTTCCTAAGAACAAGCTTCTGAAATGCATAACTCCATACAGAATGATTAAAACTACAAAGATACTCTATGATAAGAACAATTCAAGTTACTGAGCCAAATTCTGTGTCACAGCGACTCTCAAAGGCTGAGTGAAGCCTGCAAGGATTTGTCTATACCAGTCACAAACATCACGCTACTACAGTCCTTAAAAATACACAGCAACAGGGGCAGATCACTGCAAAAAACAGAGTGCTTTTTATGTTCTTGCTTTCCTCAATCCTAAACGAAAGATGTCTGTTACCAAATAGTCACACCTACACAATGATCAGTGGGCCAAGGTGCAAGGCCCGAGGGCTCAAGGCCTGAGTCTGCTCTCAGCTGCACTTCATGAAACAAGAAAAAGGCCAGAAATGAAACATTTTCTCCATAAAGCTGGTTGCTTTTCAGGAAGGGTTCGGCCAAGGGCTGGGGCCACAGAAACCAGTGCTGCCCAAGGCCCTGCTGTCGGCAGAGGGAACATCAGCCCACAGAGACGGTAATCCAGCATTTTCAGAAAGACTTAGTTTAAGTTTTCTCTAATACTAGTATTATTTAGAGTGATTTGCAGTGACAAAGTAAACACCCATCACATCCAAGCATTTCTGGCTATGAGATGGCTGGGTACAGAAGTGAGCCTTTTTTTAATTGGTTTAGAGAAGGCTGGAATTCAGTAAGAAACGATTAATTTAAGACATGTACTACTTCATCTACTGAAATGTGCCTGGATCTGTCAAACGCATTAATTGAAGAACTTCTTGAATTCTGTAGGAATAGCAAAATCGTGCTTTTCACATATTTGCTTAATGATGACCTTGTGCCGTCTGCTACGAGCCGTTCCCAATGGCCCCACCAGCAGCACCACAGCAAAGCCCTTCCCAGTGTCCCCAGTTTAAACATGCAAAATGAAATTCTGCTCGTTCCAAGCTCCCAAAAGGCAAGGACAAATTCAGTAAGAACTAGCACTTAATCAGAGACACCTCACTGCAGCCAAGTATTTTGTTGCAATATCAAGACTCCTGCTCTGCATGGAGATTAAATGCAAATTCTCATTTCCCTTTTAAGCTTGATCCTTGACATCTTCTAAAGGGTTATTTTAATTGATAATTCTCCTGCCTCTACTCAGTGTAGCTTTTGCCACTGCAAGTCACTGCATGGTCCATGCCTGCTGCCAGCATTCACTGACATTGCCCCATCACGACTGTACCCCCTTTCTACCAAACCTTCACCAAGTCTCCAGTGCCGCAATGGAAACTATACTGGACCACCAAGCTTCGGGTCTCAGGTTTCCCCTCCACTTCTGTCTACCTGCTGTTGTTTACATAAGGGTATAAAATTGATGAAAGACCAACCATTAAGTCTACACATAAGTGAAATCCTGCAGCAGGTGAAATTGTGAAATTTAGCAATCTTGGTCTTGAACCATTATCACTTCAAAGCTGATGATATGTGACTGATCACATATTTTAGACTTCTTAGAATTCTTCTGAAATGTCCTCTTCTTGACCAGATTATATGTATGTGAGTCTCTACATATTAAAGATGGAAGTGCTAAGAAAACCATCTTCAGAGCTGCTTCTCCTCCAGCACCCTCTTCCAACATGTTCCTCCTCTCTCCCTTCATGCTCTGAGTGAGCTCTTCTTCCACCTCCATCTGTGCTCCCAGCTCAAGTGTGATGAAGAGTCCAAGACTCCATACTTCTCACTCAGCTTATTCTCTCAAGCCGTAGGCCTGCCTGCTCCTCAAACATCTCCACCAAAAGGGACCACTGGACAAGAACACTGCCTACTAAAAACCAACAAGATGTATGTTATTTCATTCTGGATGCTTTGAAGTTCCCTTTTGGATAGCAGCCATGCAAGGCAGGATTAACAGTTGAACTCGATGACCTTGAGGGTCCTTTCCAACAAAAATGATTCTATGATCTGAGTCACGTTGGAGAGTAACAACAAATATTGGGCAATGTCATTTATCCTGGAGAGAGACTGAACCGGTTACAGAGCACACACAGCACCCAGCCTCAGACCCGTCAACCTGGAGTGTATTTTATGACTGAACTATAAACCCCTGAAAAAATGGTTTTTATAATGAAAATGCTGACACAGTCTTCAGTGTAGTGACAGCAATGCCACTGGTTTGGATGGAATTTGCTCTGTCAACCCAAGAGTGCTTAAATAAAACACCTAAGAACTTCATGAAAACACACGAAGTATTTGTGATGAAACACTTTTAAGCAGTTTTACAGATTATGTATTAAATTTAATTCATTTCAGAAAATCCCGAAGAAAGAAAAACAAATTCCCCCCAAAATTAAATAATAATAAGAAAAGCATTTATTTTTTTTTTTTTTTGTTACTATTATTTTCATTTATTTTTTTTTTATTTTTGGCAAAGGGAAGGCTTAGCACACTCAGTCACCTCTTACTTCAAAAGGAATGAGAATGTTCATCATGTCTCAAAACTTACGTGGAACATACAACTAATACTTTTCACACCCTGCCAGCAAGTTTTTTGGGATAGTTTTCTTAACCTTCAAAAGTAACAGTTGAGCTTTGCAGCAAAGAAATCCAAGACATTTTAAAGGCTCAGAAGAATATTAAAGAAAATGAGAACATTTACTTTGCTGCTATTTTATATTATCATACGTCAGGGCAGCCCTTGCTAATTCAGCTCCAATGTGCCATTTCTTTTAAATTAACATGTCATAACAGTGTGAGCTTGAAGTTGTGGGGACTGGAGAATGACACTGCGAAGCAGAGATTATTTTAAAATCCTACAGCAAATGCTGACTTCCCTTTTTAACAAGTTCTATCAACAAGAGCCTGGGTGTCTCCACTACCAATCCCCATGTCAATACAGTGTTACTTTAATGACAGTGACCTTGCGCGGCTCTTTGAGCCTCTTCTTCACCTTTTTCAAGACATTTTTCTAAGCCACTGTCCTTGCTTTCATTTAACACATCACTCAAACCACTTCAATAAAACAGCGATCATGTTGAAGAGAGGTACCGGAGGACCAGATGACATACCAATTAACAAAGCACACAGAACCAAATTGGTTTTTTTGTACATCTGGTTCAGAAGACACTGGTGGAAAGTGAGAGAGGAAAAAAAAAGTTGAGAAGGTTTAAAAGAGGAAAGCAAATTCAAATGAAAGGAGTTTTTCTGATGTTGGTTAATATAATGCAAAATTCATCCTTCAAATCAAATTAATGACCGGACAAGTTACCTACTAATAGTCCTAAACTAAACTCCAAATATCTCGTTCTACATGGTAAATCACTGGATTGCTGCTGCACATCAAAACACATTTTTTTATTCAAAAGAACCAGCAAATGCTTGCTCTATAGGACTTCTGCATCTATAATCACCCTGTTCCACGTGATTCAGAACACCACAGTCATGTCTTACTGTAATACAATCTTGTTTTAGCCCTTTATTGGACAGATTCATTCACAGAGTGTGTGAGTATGTTCAGTATCTCTCGTAAAATTGTGAGGGCTCTTCAGCATCACAAACCATTAAAATTTGAAGTATAACAGATCCAGTGAACTGCATTCTCTGTGACACGTTGAAGTGTGTCATTTTGTAATTCAGAGTCAGCTTTAGTCAGACTCTGGAAAAGATTTACAAGATCCAAATGCAATGATTCAGCATTAAATATTTTAATTTTGCTTAAAATTGATTTGGTAAGGAATTTATTGTTTGAAAACAAAACATCAGTCTTATTTAATTTTCAGGCTACAAAATGTGAAATTTGCCTAGACACAGAGGGTCAGCATCAAGACTATTTAATTTCTATCTAATTTTTGCTAAAAACATCAGTTGCACTTCACCAACAGTTATATTCAGTTTCACCTTAATGATCTGATATTTACCAGAAGGAAAAGGCACCTATATTTTCCGGTTAATCACACTACACTTTCACCAGGCTGTGCAAGAACCATGACACAAGTCATCGATGGTTTGAATAAACTGTTCTTATAGGAAGAAACAACTGCTCCAAGCGGGAGGAAAGTTCTTTCACGGGACTGTCCTTGAGTTGGAGAAGTCTCCTCAGACCTTATTGCTTGAGCTGTCAAGGCTACAAGGGTTTCCGACTGTCGGTCACTTCTTTGTGGCCAGCCCAGGCCATCATATGTGGTCACCACCAGACCAGAGCTACCTGTCCCTTCTGCAGAGCAGACCAAGACACAGCTGATTTTACCAGTCTAGACTTTATCATAACACAGGCGTTTCTCCTCAGGTTACACATGCTAGACTACTTCTACTATAAACAATCATTGAAATGTATGTTTCTTAAAACATCTGATAAACCCCAAGCTCACAAAAAAATAACCTATTTCCTGAATCAAAGCAGACCTTGTTCTGGTTAAACCTGCAGAAAGCATCACTTCTCCTGAATGACTGCATTTAAGAGAACATTCTCTTTCATCCACTTCATTTTGATAAGACTCTCTCTTGTGTGAAACTATGTTTGTGAGAAATCTTTCTAAAAGGACTTGTGAACACTGAAACTTAAACATTTTATTTAATCCCACAGGGAGAGACTCGTACCATCGTGCAAATATTTCTGCAAAGATTTTGCGAGGCCATTAACCAGCTCAAACTTTCAATCTGCATAAATGGTATTTTAATCCTGATAATAGTCTACTGTTCTGGCCTGTGAAGATGCAAAACTGAAACACCGTCATCTCCAGTTCCAGAGGTGCTGACAGGACGCAGAGGCATCCAAGTACCAGATCCTACTTCTTACTCACATATTGAGTTTTATCAGAGGGTTTTAAACTGTTACATGGTTTGTACAGAGGCTCTTCAACCAAACTGAAGGCACTAAGAACAAACTCATTCTAAATACAGCCCACAAATTCAGGAATAGTTAAGAGCATGCATGTATAAAAGAGCATTCAAAGATTATATTAAAATATTTTGATGGTAGGTTTCATCTGGTTCTGTACTGCAATGTGCATATGGAAATAAGATATTTGCATACCTCCATGAAGGAAATGCCTAGACTCCAAACATCCGAATGAATTCCGTACTGTTCTCCCGAAATCCGCTCAGGCTGCAAAGAGACGGAAAGAAACATCTTCTTGAGCCAAACAAACACAGATACGTACTTATTCCACAAAAGTTAGCCCAGGGCAAACAAATCAACTGAGAAAACACAAAGAAGGTTAAAGCTTGCCAGCTAAGTGGGCAGAGAGCAATTTCACTCTACAAACGCGCCTTACTTATTTATTTCTGCCTCTTCTGCGAGAGTAAAGGACTCGGTTGTGCTCGGACTCGCCACTATGCATCGCTGCGCACCCTGCAAAATCGTCCTTGGCATTTGTGTTTGGGCTGGTTTCTCCAACGAAAAAAGCCAGCGGCTCGTACGCGTGCAGCAAAGCGCAAGGTCAAGCTGTGTGAATCCAGCGGTACGTACGTTTGCTGCTAAAGCCGGGCACGGCAAGAAAACACACTCCTGATGGTAAGCCAAGGGGTTGGGGATTAAGTCTGGTTTAAAAAGCCAAGTTATTGAAGCCAAGAGAATCAATGAAGTCACATGCCAGTAATTTTATTTTATACACCTTTTAATTTCATTTTTGACCTATAGAAAAAAAAAGACTTGGCTCCAAACTATTAATAGCAAGTTTAATGCCTCATGAAATAGAATGCTGTAAAATATAACTGCTAGTTTTTACTTGAAAGCTACAATTTAAGCATTTCCAAGGTCAAGTACAGCATGAAATGTAACAATAAAAGGCTCCATGAGACTTCTCTCCCCACTGTGCTGCTAATGCACCTGTCTAGCCCAACCACCTACAAAGCGCTGGCTCTATTTTTAGTCTTTAATAATCCAGAGACCTTTTTTAGAAAACAAACGCCCAAATTAGTGCCAGTCCAATGTGTTTTCAGACGTTTACCCTGCACTGCTAATCCCAGGTCAAGAGCTTTTATCGCAGCATGAATGTTAAGTAAAAAACCCAGCGCTGCCCGCGTTATCTTTAAGGAGAACCATCCACAACTGCCAGAACCTAAAAAGACCCACTGGAACAAAATCTTTTTGCCTGAGCCTCATTTATTTTGAGCTGAAGAGCGACCCAAAAATCTTATTTTTTATTTGAGTTCGTTAAGGCAAGCCTTCATTAAGGGTAGTTAGCCTAGGTCAGTATTTCTTAGAAATTTTTGCAACATCATCATACGAGCTTTAAGCATCCTTTTGTGCTGACAAAGACCCTTACAAAGGTGCAGATGTGCAGCCAAGTATGTACATGGACTGGTGCATCTGCCTTTATATAATAAATTAAAAGAGTATTGGCTACGCTGGCCAAGCAAGTTTTGTTATTGGCAACACTGCACCCACGGCAAGATGCATTTTGAGTGTAGATGAGACCCGGGTCCTGCCTGAGCCGCCAAATCAGATGCATAATTCAAACTGAGCAACATTAAATTGTTTTCTGCTATAACAGCTCAAGTTTTAAACAGCAACTTCTATTTAGAAATTATGTATTCACATAGTTGAGAGTAAATAATTTTCACATTTAAACAAAAAGCCTAGACACGTGAATTTAAAGAGTATGGGAAAGAATATGAAAATAAGAATAACACGTGCACACAGTGGGCAACACAGACATCATCCTAAGGATACACAGCTCCAAGTTATTTCCTCTTAAAAGTTGCTACAACTGGTTACTTTCTTCATCCAAAAGCCTTTTTTTCTGTATAAAGTGGTGATAACATGGTTTTACGGAAAATGCATTTTTGTTGAAAATTTTAATTTCTCAATCAAAAGGCTTTCTTGCTTGTTTATTTTAAACAGAAACCTTATTTTTTGAATGGCTTCAAATTCACTCACCGTCTGCCAAATAGACAGACAAACCAAAGCTTATGACCTTCACTGTTTTTTGATGACCAGGCTATAAATTTGATGACAACAAATGACTCATTCAGCAAGCAAAACAGTTTTGACACAAGAAATCAGATCAAGTACATTTTAGCTTAAATTTCTCTTTTTCAATTAATGGATGAATGCATCACATTCACCTACAAACAATAAGAAAAAATGTAATTTATTTAATGTACACCTGCAAAAGAGAACAGTAATCTTGATTTATACACTAAAAGCGTAATACAATATAACTCTCAGACCCGCTTATACCACTATAGACTAACAGCTGAGTTGGAAAAGTTGATTAATTTGAAGCTGTTTATTTGTTTGAATCACAATATTCCAGTTCTTCTAGACAATGGAGGCATAGAAATCACTAGGCTTACCAGCTAAAGTGACAATACAGAAGATCATATTTATTTTTTTTTTTAATAAAAACATTTCTCTGCACATAATATTCTGATGACACAGGATAGCCCAAGTCTTCCTAAGATGGTGACATGAGTGTTTCAGAAGCCACATAATGAAGACACCTTGACTAGAAAAGCACTTAGCAAATAAATGGACACCCTGGTCTGCTTTTTTCATACAAGAAAGTAAGAAAAAATAACTGAAAGCGATTAAAGGTCATGGATTTCTCTCTCCTCTTTTCCGAGGTTTGAAAAATACAAGTATCAACCACTTTGTATTGTTTCCACTATTTTTTAAAAAAACAAGCTGAACACTTATTACTTCCTCATTAATGTCGCAACATAAGTAGTTTGCTCAAATAATTTTAATGGCCAAAAATAAAAGACAACAGTTAATATACTACTCTAGACTGAAACATTCGAGTTTTCACATCTGTTAAATGGAGAATTAAAATGAATCAAATGGATCTAATAGAAAATACAATCTAACTTTTGCAGTTGACTTTCAGGCTGGCTCGTGTCACCATATTAATCTCGATGACATGACCACCACATGCTGGACGTCAGGTCAGCTCGAACTGCTCAAACCAAACCCCACATTCCTTCTGCCCTCCTCCCAACGACACCTCTTCAGCAACACGTTACTTTGATCTAAAAACCATGAGAACTGAGCTTTTAACATACAGAAAAAGGACAAAACTAGTCTCATCATAACAAGCATTCTGACCAAAATCTCTGTAGAAGAGTGAAATGTACCAGTAACTTGACATGTACGGCAATGGACATCATACAATATGCAATAAAATGCCCTAATATTATTAGTGGAAATATTTTTAGCTTCAAATTTCCATGGCAGCTTCACATGGGAAACACCCAGAGAGGCGTCACGGGGCTGGTGGGGGAGCACAGATCGGAAACGAGTTTGTGAGCTGGTAAAAGAGAGATTTTTTTTATGGCACACACAATTAAGACACAGCTAATGCTGGGTATGGGGAAACGCAAAGTTCGAGAATTGATTTAGAACATATCCTGCATTACACAAAACGAGACCGTCAACAAATACTTCTTATTTAAATGTTATTCCTGCATAAATCCACTTACCGCCATATAAGCATTTGTTCCAACATACGTCTTGGCTATAGAATTCACCAGCTATCAGACAAAACAGTCTGTTAGAACAATATAAAGATAATGTGGAAATAAAATGGGCAATTATTCCTCATTTAACCTACAATCATCATTCCTATAAATCAACTAAAAATTATGTAAGAGGGAACAAATTTATCTGCAAAGGCATTAAAAATGATTAAATCTCTCCTTTGTTCGGAATGAGAGTTCCAATTTAAACAAGCGCTGCGTTACAGTTTATGGCAGATAACCTTAAACAATTCTGTTAAACAGGATGCTTATGGCTTTAGTACCCCAAACTAGTCTGATATATAAAGTCAATTTGAAGTCGGATTGAGCACACTCATTTTTCAGTCAGCTGGCTCGAGATGTGAATAAAGCCACATTCATCACTTGAATGCAACGAGCGCTAAATACGCTGGAGGGACAACAGCCTCTGACAAGTTATAATACGAGGTTGACCTTCTCTTTGGGCCTCATGTTTGGCTGAGAGGAAAGGTGCTGAAATTCAAATCAACATCACAGCAAGCTCATGGGTCACTCTCACAGAAGTTCTCCAGGGAGGCCCAAAATGGAAATTAATTAAAATTTGTGCTGCACATTGTAAAAGCCCACCACTATTGTTACTTCCAATATTAATTTTTATTGTGGGCCAGTTGGGCTCCCCAGACACATCTCTCGTTCTGCCCTCCCTTTTGTCTGGCCAAAGCGCTTTCATATCAAAGCTGCATATCAATGAAGTTTGCTATTCGTAAGTAGTAATTACAATATCAGCAGTTTTTACTGTCATTAAACAATGAACAATCATATTGAGATGAAGAAAAGTCGCCCAGAGATTCCAAATGAATAGGGCTGTCCCAGCAGAAGGGACTTGCTGGGGGGGCCTGTCTGGCAGCCAGGTGATTTCTGGCATTCCAAGGAGAGCGGGCAGATATTTAATGGGGGAATTACCTGCGTGCTGACCCCAAAGTCGCACAGCTTCACCTGGCCTCGTGTGTTCACCAGCATGTTTGACGGCTTCACATCTGTTAAAGGAACAAAACTGGATTTAATCTAGATTATCTGTCGTATATAGATATCATTACGGATATTGGCATGATAAGATTGTAATAGGAAATACTTCAAAGACTTATTTCAAACGCAGTCTCTGGTTTGGAACAGTCAGTAGCACAGACGGTATTTTAACCGTATCTCTCAAATACTGATAATCCATGTTATTAGATCACAGAAACATTTAGGTTGGAAAAGACCCTTACGATTTTCGAGTTCAAATCGGCAGGTGACACTAATCTGGGAGGGAGAGCAAGTACAGCGAAGGATGGGACCCAGAATTCAAAAATTCTGGCTAAATTGAAAAAATCAGACTGAAAAAATCAGATGAAATTCAACAGGGACAAGGGGAAGCCCTACATTCAGAAAGGGATTAACTGACTGCATAAGTATAGGATTAGACAACTGCCTGGAGTGTAGGCTGGAGCGGGGCCGCAAAAAAGGATCTGCAGATTATGGCATGGACTGGAAACAACAGAGAGGGAACAAACTCTGTCACTGGACAATTTAGGAACAAGGCAAAAGCAACAGTGCAAACTGTGAAGCCTGTTTCAGCGCCAAGGGACAGCCGGGCTGACCTTGTATGGTTCATCCCAGCCCTGCGACTTTGTATTCTGACACTGCAATTAACCCTGCTCCCTCTTCTCCAACAGCCTGCGCTTCATTCTGTGTAGCAACAAGAGCACAATTTAATATTCTATAAAAATTACAAATAGGTTTCCCGTGCAAACACCTGTATATAGGAACACAGATAAAACACAAACGTATAGGCACATCCGAGCATCCTTCTGCTACAAGGATCCTTCTGCAGTTTTGCTCCCGTGCACATTATTTTTCTACCAGCTTCCACCTCCATGGCTTCTACTGCATAAACCTGCTCCTATCTCACAGTTTTAGAGCTTTTACAGAAATTAACTGCCAGCAATGTCTTAAAACTATTACTAATCCTGCTCCAGCAAATTAAACATGAATGTACATCGTAAAGCCAGATTGTTGTTGCAAAGACCTTAATGCCGACCCCCTCCGATGTCAAAAGAAGTCGCATACTTTAAAAATTGATGTGTGAATGAACTGCTGAACACCCAGCCTGACTGTGGCGGAGGAAACATTGAGCATCGTTCTTTTCCAGGGATGCCAGTTGGGAAACAGAACGTGCGCAGTATGGCCTGGCTTAAACGTGGGGAGATTAGAGCACACTGGCTTTGCCTAATCACTGCTTTCTTCTGTCAAAATGGATTAAAAGCAATAGCTTGGAGCTTTGCCTTCTTTAAAAGTGAACACTAGTTGGGTGCAGATGGATGAAACCCAACTAGAAGAGAACCTAATTTTGTTTATCATTAAGTTTGCCTTTGTTTAGCAGATGTTTTCTGGTACCACAGTAGCTTGCTTAATTTGTCTCTGTAATGTAGAAATGTATAACCTCAATTAACAAGCTGATTAAACGCTTTCCTATATTTGAGCTAAAAATCCAGTTTAAAGAAGGGGAACACTCAGTAGTACATTATATAGCTTATGCAGATCTGTAGCTTTTAAGTTAGGTATCAATACCGCTAGTATGTTTCACAATTTCCCCCAGAACCAAAAGAAAAACCAGTCACAAGTGTTTCCATCACATTACAGCATCAACAGACTCTGTTTGTGTATTGCAATCTCCATTTCATCTTTAGGAATTCAATCAGCATGCTGTATTTTGATGGATTTTTACCTATTCTCCTGCCTGAGGTCATGAGACAGAACATTGCTACAGAGCAACCCACACAGTCACAAAATCTCCCATCCACTTCCCAATGATATTTTAGGAATATGTTTTCTGAAAACAACTTCAGGAAGACTCAGATATTTGCTGGTGACAACCTGCAAGGCAGGACGGTCCCATTCAGTGCCGAGTGACTTGGCCAAATCTCCCCAGCCGTGCTGAGAGCACCCACAGGCTCCAGCCTGAATCCCGAGACGAACAGCACGTTGGGCAGTTAATCCTGTTTAACCTTCTTTCTAAAAATATGGCAGCCGACAGAGCTACCTCATTACCAGGCTTGCGCTGAATTGTAAGGAACTAAACAGGAGATGACACAACACGTACAGAAAATACGGACATTTTGCACCATGAATCCAGCTGTTTACGGTACAAACGCTTTGAAAAGAAAACTGCAGTATCACAAGAACCCCTTGCTTCTAAATGTAAAGCATGTAATAAACATAATTAATATAATTAATAAGCAAATGGACAAGAGAAAAATTGTGGTGCAGTATGGCTGCAAATAGGTTTGTGGGATGAGGCATTATTTTTTAACAAAACAAAAATCCTTTCTCTCTGAATGGTCTGGGAAGGCAGAGGGAAGATGGAAGCATGAAACACAACGACCTCATGGAAAGAGATGATGAGGCAATATCCCCGCAGCCAAATTTTTTTTCTGTAAGTATTCAACCATGTTGTGATTCGGAGGAAGAGGCGAAATGTTCTCCATGTGCAGCCCACAAGCCCTTGTTCCCTTCACACGACCCACCAGAGGAAACACCATGTCATGTTTGTCCCGTGTCCCACCAAGGAAGAGCCACCACCTTGTGCCACCAGGGTCCGCAGCCCCCCCTCCCCTTCCCTGCCACCATGTGGGGCGGGACAGTAAGTCAGTATAATTAAAAAAGCATCTGTTGTTCATTAAGTGTGGCTTGATCCGGAAATCCTTCCACAAACAAAAACTTAATAAAAATCCTAAAAGAAAAAAAGCAAATTGGCAATTAGCACGTGAAGGAAGGGAAAACAGCGCAGGTTGGGGACTCTACTGAGCAAGCTGCTCGGAACAAATACTCTCTTGTCCTTGCAGCAGAATTTAAATAATACTACAAATGGGGGACATAAGCAAATATTTGCCATGAATTCCAACGGTTGGGTTGGTTTCTTCAAGACAAAAAGGAAGTGACAGTTCCGGACAAAACTGTCACTTCACAGAATATATTGAAAGTGGGGAGAAAAATCACCCAATCAGTAAATTAGCCTTTTTGTTTCATAAACCGCTTCAGTTAATGGGTTAAACATTTTTTTGCTTTGTTTTGGAAAACAAATGTGCATAAATAATGTTCTGCACCATCTGCTTGTGATTAATATTACTGTTTAGAAGTGAAAGAATTTAAACAAGAGCCAAAAGGGGTCATTATGCTCCCATTACCAGTGCTTGCTTAATACAAATGATTTCTATGAAGCATCATTATAGAGGATGAACAAGTCCTCTTTGTGATCTATCTGCCTAAGTTGTTTCACCTCTCTGCAAATAAATGGGACCTCCAAGCTCTTACTTATCAGTAAACAGAACTGTCAGAGGTTCAGCTTTTTGAACGCCAAACGTTTCAATCATCTTGCTTTATTGAAAAGCAAATAGATTAATGATGGGGGAGAAACCCCAATCAAATAGATTTTTAAAAGCCGTCTCATGAATTTTTCTGTCTTTTAAAAATATAAAACCACAATATGCCAGGTTCAAGGGAGCCAAGAAATACAAAAGCACAATTTTAGCTGCAGACAGCTCACAGAACATTACCGTTAAAGAGAAGGTGCTGGAAGAATGAAAATATTTGCTTGCCATAACGACCTCATCAGCATGCTTTTTGCAGAGGATGTGATTATTTTTATTTTATTATTATAATTTATTATAAATAATTATTTTAATTATTATAAAATATATACCATACATATAATGATATGATTATAAATAAGTTAAGTTGTCTATGTGTGTGCCTATATGCATTTAGCTATACATACAAACACATGTAGGTATGTATGTACATGTACACACACACACCCTCGTATTTTTGTTTGCGCTTCATTATATGTAGCACTCATTCTGATTAATGCTCACAAAGCTAAAACAGCAGAGGGGGGAAGTAAAATATGCTGCTCTGGAAATCTTTGGTGAAATCCTCGGCAAAGTTCCTGCTGGGATGACGGGAACACTCCTCGCCCATACTGCACAGGTGTCTGTCCCTAACAACCAGGCTGTGTCAAAACAAAGAGGATTTTAATATGTTCTTATGGAAGAATTACACGGAAAAAAGAAAGAGACCATCTGAGCGATGCACAAACCTCCCTCCTGTCACCGGCAGCCACGCAACCACCAGCCAGTCCAGGAGAATCTCCAGATGACCAACTCTAGTCAACCTTGCACATCACAAACCGCAAAACACCTGCAAAACTCTGACACAAATTTAAAACTCAAGCAAGAACCAAGGTCTCCAAACCGCGCAATATATACTGGCCCCTAGTACACAAATACAGATGAGCACAATTAAACACAAGCGGGTAACATTTATTTCATACATTTCCATTAAGAAGGAGGTGTGAACAGAGAAAAACATACCAGATAAAATGCATATGGTCTATACTTATTCTTGAACTTAACAGATTTTGGTTTGTCTTTATACAAACTTTGACTTTGTACATGATTAGACTTGTTTAATTGCTAATTCTGCTTTAAATCTAAGTTAATTTCTCATTACCCTTCCATTTCTACTTCTTATCCTCTGGGGAAAAGAGCACACTTATCATTGGGACATTCTCACATCTTCCAAAGAAGTGCTGGAGGTGTTAATCTTATGTTTACGTTTGATGTGGGTGTGATGCCTACGACTCCAGCTTTGGGTTTATTAATATGCACGGCTATCACCTCATTAGTTGCCAGGTTTGTTTTGAAGTTAAGCTGTAATATTTGCTGAAATGTCTGATCTGGAATAAAAGACTTTGCTCATTGTTTGTTTCTTTCGCTTTAATCCGTACTTTAGTCACAAACCAACATTTGCTGTGCTGCCTTATCCAGCTGCTTCACCACGATTGCTTCTCTGCCTCCATTATCACCAAATTCTTGACTTTTGAGCCCAGGTGAGCTCCCTGCATGGTCTGTCATAGAGCAAGGAAGTCAGGGGTAAATTTCATTTCCCTCTGATGCATGGAAAGCAGCAGGCAGCTGAAGATCACTTTGAGAAACAAGCATCTTCCTGGCGTTGCATTACTCTGCACCCATTTTTGAGATACAGAAGCACACACACATTTTCCGTATCTTAAAAACGGATCCAGAGCAATATTGAAAACCAATCCCCTGAGGAAGCTCTGCAGGATGCTGGAATGTTATCCCCTCCGTGGCATTTTGCATGTTCTCACCTTGGTCAATCCAGGAACAGACCAAGGCCAGAAAAATCGCAAGTGTGATGACAAACCAGTTTCTGCGCTTTTCTTTAGACCACAACGAGGACCACACATAATTCATCAGAAACTGAGAGCTGCTCTTCAACCAAGGCAATGAAAGCCATGCAGAAGGGGAGATCGTGTTTTACTGTTAAAGCAAAAATCAGACCCAGGCTCTAAGTTTACAGCAGAAGAAAAATGAAACGTTACGGTTCTAGTATTTATGCCCGACCACGATGCTCTCTCCGAATTCCATTCAGTAGGTGGCCAAAATATTTAATGAAAAAATTAAAAATGAAAAAAAATTCAATTTTTTTTTTTTTTTTTTGAGTGTTATAAAAGTATGGCAATGACTGTGCAGCCTCTACAGAGCGATACTGAGCTACGGATGCTCCAGCTGCTTTTTCTTTCATATTTATTCTGCCAATCTCTGTGGCAGCTCTGGCATCGAGACTGCTCAACCTCTTGCTGAGAGTGGATGGAGCTGATAAATCTCTGCATCTGGCAGCATTCAAGCTAATAGGTGAAACCATCATCAGAAATGAAGCTTCCTTGGTAACCTGCATTGAGTTGGTAATGGATTCCAGGTTATTTCTGTTATTTTAAGCCGGTGACAGCCTGGGGTCACATATACCAACAGCCTTAGAATTTCACTCCCCCTCTAATTGGGAGTAACAAAGCCAGGTCCTTAATTGATCTCTACTCACTCTTCTGGCCACAGCCTTCTTTCTGCCATGCAGGAGAGCCTGTATTCTCATACAGAATCACAGATGGTTTGTGTTGAAGGGACCTTCCCAGCTCCCCCAGTGCCACCCCTGCCATGAGCAGGGACATTTTCACCAGCTCAGGTTGCTCAGGGCCCCGTCCAGCCTGGCCTGGGATGTCTCCAGGGATGGGGCATCCAACACCTCCCTGGCCAACCTGGGCCAGGCTCTCACCACCCTTAGGGGCAACAATTTCTTCTTCATGTTCAGCCTGAATCTCCCTCCTTTAGTTTAAAACCATCACTCATCCTATCACAACAGGTCCTGCTCAAAAGTCTGTCCCCATCTTTCTTATCAGTCCCTTTTAAGTACAGAAAGGCTGTGCTAAGGTCTCCCCGGAGCTTCCCTTCTCCAGCTGAACACCCCAGCTCTCTCAGCCTGTCCTCCCAGCAGAGCTGTTCCAGCCCTCTGATGATCCTGCTGGCCTCCTCTGGTCCCTGGATCTCCCAGGATAGAAATGCTGTGAGATCAAGGAGGACCTGAAGCTGACGTCCTGCTGCTCGCTGGGCAATCTCCTCCTCCACTACAAAGTGTCCACAAAAGCCTCAGGACTGTCTGAGCTCAAGCTCCAGGGAGGGGCAGGGCCTCAATACCTGCTGGTCATTAGCATTTCCTATTAAGTTTCTTCGTCCCTGTACAGATGTCTGGATGACTCTCCAGAGGTGCCCGACTCCCTGCGCCCATCACACCAGGACACCGAGCTCCAAACCCAGGCACTTCTCATCGCCCTGCGAGAGCCCCACAATGACTCCTCAGCCACTCCAAAAGAAACCGTTTTACCTATTTGGTTTGCAACTTAAAATTTCCCACATGTCTCTCTACTTTACACTTCTCTTTCAATCCCAAGTGCTGTCGGTTACTGCACACTCCAACCGCGCACACGGGCTGGGCGAGCAGATGGGTTAAATTAAACACTATTGTTAGCAACATTAGGAACCAGAGCACTTAGTTTCAGACACTTTACAAACATTATAAATGTAATGAGTTTCTCTTTTTTATTTTTTTTTTTGGAAGGGGGTGTAGGGGGAAGGGCTTCTTTGTTCTTTAAACAGCATCTTCCACTGTTTCCAGAACTGACACTGTCTATCAAAGTCCTAAAATATCTGAATTAAATTACCACAATTTTTTAAACAAAATGTAACAGCATTAAAAAGCAAGATATAAAGGACTTTTTTAAAAATACAGCTTAGCTTCAGGAAGGAGAATGAACAGCAAAATCCCCAAATGGCTTATATTCAAGCATGTTTATAGTTTCTTTGGTTATTCATGACCATGACAGTTGGCCACAATTTTAGAGATGTGAGACTCTAGCAACGCTTGTGGCTGTCACGTGAGGTTTCTGAAGTACCTAAGAAAACTCATTATGTATCTTCTGTTTTCAATGCTAGTCAAACATCTGATTTTCCTTGCTGATTTTTCCACTGGGCACCTGTTTGCAACCCTAAGCATCTAAATCTCTATAAAATTCATTTATCTCGTTAGTCTTTTCTTTGTAGAGGAGGAAGGAGGGCAATAAAAGAGAACAGCAGTAATAATATTTTATCAGAAAATCTGCAAGGCTAATGAATAAGATTCATTCTGTGGTACTCCACTGGAATCAAACCAGATGTTAGTGTGGTCTACTGCCTCTCTAGAAAGTGTTGTTAAAATCAAATAATATGGCATTTCATTGGAAAACAGAAACCATCTGTTACTCACCTCTGTGTAAAATCTTCAGACTCCATAAATAGGTGAGGCCTTTCACAACCTGAATTGAAAAGAAAAAGCAACAACACGTCTTAAAGATTCCTAGTAAGAAACAAGACAGGTCTCAGCTGGCGCGAGCCATTAGAGACACGAGTTCCAGTGAAGAACGGAGCCAGGGCCATGAAAAGGGTGACACAGCATCCCTTCCAAAGGACTGCGGGACCCACAGCAACTGAGGCAAACCTGCTGCAGACTGAATGGCAACACGTTAAGAACACACGAATAAACTCCTTCCCAGGTCTGTACACTGAAGTCAGCTGAACTTAAACTGAATCCCTTTAGGCATTTCAGTGCATTTTTAATTTACCTATCTTTGCTGGGGTGTTAAAAATCATGAAAGGCAAAGTGTGTAATGATTTTTCTTCTTGCAATAAAAGCAACCCGGTGAAATTAAAGGCCAGAAAATAACAAAATCGCTAATAGGCTCTTGCACTTCATCCTCCCTTTCCCCTTTTTTTCCATTTGGTGCATCTATACTTTTTCCTCCTTTATTTCTCATGCTTTTACTTACTCAATGCACATGCAGATCACTTCTTCTTGAATTGTATATATTGTCTCATTCTTCATATCACTCATCTTGGACAAACACAAATCTTACTATGCCTCACTGCCCCAGAAAATACAATTGGGACCCCGAAATGCTAAGATTTGGGGCAGACTTTGAGCTGCTCTTCCTGAGTTTGCTCCTTCCACTCCCTAAACTGTTAAAACCAAACTCACAATCCTGTTACTCCAGCACTACACTGGAGTGTTTTATGCATGAGATGTATTTTAATGAAAATTTGTAGGACGTGCGGGTGTATTTCCCAAACCAACAACCCTGACACTTCCTTACATAGAATATGTACATATGGCTCTTTCAGGGCCAACAAGATCATCACTGGATCCAACCGCCACTCCATTTATTGTCTATATACAACCTGATTATAATAACGCCAAATTAAACGAGCCAACTTCATTCAGCCAGCTCCCTAAGAGAGCAGCTGGGTGTCACAAGTTATCCTCTCTGCAGGTTTTGTTTCTGTAAAGTAATTAAACCCCAATACTTCTTGCATTTTTAATATAGTAATTTTTCCCCTGGATTTACTACTTTCACAAGCCCAGAGAACTAACAAGATTCTACAAACCTAATTCTACTACTGCTGACTGTTTATCCAAACCATCCCTGCTGTCTCAGGCAGCTTTTTTAACAGAGCAAATATTTTTTTACCAAGTTCTCACCTATGAGATGACATTCCATTCATTTTCCTGAGACACTCTCTTTGTGCGTCTCCAGAACAATAAAACATTTTCGACATTTGCAAAGTTGTAAGAATTTTTCAGACAAAACAATTACATTCTTTTCATTGTCCAAGTGGACCGAAATGAAATTACTTCTGCTGCAGTGATCAAGCAGAAGTGCTAAAAATATTATGCAGCCTCAAAACAGACAGCATAATGATTTTCAGCCTTCCTATTGGATTAGAAACTAATATTAAAATTTATTCTGTAACCAAAACCCGATGTCAGTGGAATCTGAATCTCTTTTGTATAGCAAATAATGATTCTGGATCCCTAGTAAATGACTTCAGGTGGCAATTCCTCAGTGTTCACCTCACACTCCAGCCCCAGCTATTGCGTGGCCTCAGATGGTAATTACCTGTAACAAAAGGCCTTAGTCAAATTCTGCATGCCCGGCGCTGTGGCCTTGTTCACGTTAGCCTTTCAAAGAGCAAAACAGGGGAATTCTACTTACACAGCATTTTGACATAAGAAAAAAAAAAAAAAGAAGTAGTATTGATGCAAAAGTAAATAAAGGGGGTGCAACATTTCAGGCTTCCTCCAATGGTAAAAGTGATTTTGAGAACAGTGAGCTGCTTTGGTTATTCAACATATATTTAGACTATTTAAAATCTTTAAAACCGTTTAAAATGATCTCATTTATTTTAAAGTTTGTATTTGTAGAAAAAAGGAAACATTTCCTACAGAAAATGAAATCAACAGCTGTGAGTTATTAAGCATCTTTATTACGGAACATGTGCTGAATAAGCAGTTATAAAAGACACAGTATTAAACAAACTCTCACATTCAGTTTCTCTCAGCCCGAGTGTACAAAGGAATGAAAAGAGTATTTTCCCTTGATTCTGGGCTGCAAATATGCGCACAGGAGCCCCCCGAATGGACCAACCTAGTGCAAAGTACCGTTATTCACTTCCCTTACATTTGCCTATTAGGGAAGGACTCTTTAAGTATTAAGTATTATTCTAAAAGAGTGCTGGAACAGAGTATCTTTTGACTGAACCTCTAGCAGGAATTATTGGTATTCAGTAAAGTAGGTTGTACAACAATGACTTGACAAAGCCTTGACACAAAAAGTACTTCCAGCTGCTGTCAATCACTCACTCTCTTGACAGTTCAAGTGCACATCCTTTCAGGGAGAACTTCAATCAACATTAGCACTCAAAATACAGTGCACAATGTCACTGCTTCAGAAATTGAAGTGAAAATAAATGTGTGAAGCGGCAAGCAAAGGGAGAACAGGCTTTCCAGCGGCAGACCCAAACCAGCCCGCATCAGGGGGAAACCAGGAGGGCCCACAACATCACTTTGGGGTTCCCGAGACTCGTCCTGTGGGAAAGCACACCAGCGATTCACACAAATAAAGAATACAAGGAAGAAGAAAGATTTCCCCTTCTCGTTGACCCTGTCTCATACAGGCAAGCGGGATGAATTTTACGATGAAGTCAGAGATCCCTCCCATTTCTTAGTGACTCAAGTCTCAGCAGATTCTACCTCTCTCTTTCCCCTTTATCATGTCCCCAAATGAACAGTGCTTCTCCCCAAGCTCTGGCAAACACTTTCCTCCTTTAAGGATTTATTTTCACTGCCTTGCTTTATTTCCAGCATTCTGTCTTTCAGCCTCAAACCTCGGCCTCACCCTTTGCTCCTCAAAAAAATAACTAAGAGAGAAGAGTATCGCACTTGGCAATATATTTCTGCTATTTCAGCTTGAAAGCTGATTGTCCATTGCAATTAACAGTGACCACTTCTTCAATGGGAAATGAATAACAAGAATGCTAAAGAACGCTATGGTGTATGGGCTACACATATTCTACATGGCTTGGATATCCAGTCTAATTCTCAGCAGATAAGGGTTCACATCAGAAAAAATACCATGGCAGTTGCCATCATCAGAAAATGTTTGTTTCAGGAGACAAAACTCCAAAATCTAATTGGGACAGTACCAGATGAGAAAGCAAATACTGTACATGCCCCCCAAGCAGTACACTGGTATTTAGACTAGAATTTCAAGGAAACGAGAAACCAGCACTGACATCATGCTGTCCTTTTGGCTACAGAGAGACAGGGTGGTCAGCACAGCGATGTGTCTTGAGGAGTTCAGCCCCAAAGCCGAGATCAAAGAGTGCAGGGAAACGACCTCAAGCACAACTCCGTGTATAACTGAGCAAACGTATCTGGAATTTCCTGCACCTTTCGTGCTTGTTGCTGAGAGTAGAACATTTTTTAAGGGTTGTCAGTCCACTACTATTCACAATAATTAAATTTGTAGAACAAGAAAAGAAGCAAGAAAATAATCTGGTTGGAGCAAGTGGAATGACTGAGATGTTGCTAAACATCTATATGTGCCAGCATATTTTTCCTCTGGAAACGGTTTCACTTAAAACCTCCTACAAGTATAACACAAGGGTATTCTAATTAACAGACGTGCAGGTCACACATATTATTAAGCAGCTTCAATAGACTAATGCGTTGTATATTCTCTCAAGAGAATAAAAGACAAATGACTCTGTGTACATGGTGTACAAGGTAGAAAGAAAACATACAGGTTGGAAAAAAAGAGACACTATGGAAACTCCAGATTTTGTCCACAGAATCCATGAGTACAAGCTCTAGCTTTTGTTTGATGTTCTCCTTCTTATCAGCACACGAACAGAAATCCTCTAGGCTTTGGGAAATCTTTGCAAGCTGTTCAGCATGGGGATTATGGTGTCTGTGTACAGGACTCAGCAAAAAGGTGTCCTGACCACCAAATGAGCAACTGGAACATCAGCCACCAAGACACAGGATGGCCACGTGTGCAGACTTAATGGAGCCACTCCTGCTGCCACTGATAAATTACAGAAAAAACCCTCTTTTTTTCACCTCTTTGCTGACCCCTGCACCACACTGGGCACGGGTACAGGTTGCTAAAGCAGCAAATAAAATAACTAGAAAAAGTGAAGTATCGGTGCACCGTCCATGTCAGGGAGTCACGCTCACTAACTAACAGATTTGTTAAGAGATGACCCTGCGGGTGAACAAAAAAATATATATATCTATCAAGACATGAAAGATGGGGCTGAAGCACCATCATTATGGATAAGTGAAAAATTGGAAGAGAACATCTGCAGAATACCAAGCCAGGTGGGTTAGGAAGGATGGGGAAGAGACAAAAGCACATAAGGAAATGTTAAGGTAAGTTATTGTGGATGTATCAAATACACAATATGAAAGGAGATACGGAAAAGGAGAAGGAAGAAGCATCTGAGAAAATGCTTGAAGGTCCATCCCAGTATTTTTAGACTATACACATACTACTTAGCATCAGGAATATGAGGAAGAAGAGATGAAACGGTTTTTACTCTGAACTGAAGGTGAAAAGCATTCAAATTCCATAAGAAACTGCTAGGTTATATAATGAGCAGATTTGAAGCTACTTAGAGGAAAGCGCATCAGAGAAGGATGTTCATCACCCTGGGCAGGCCACACAAATTAAGAGAAAGTAGAGCTGTGAATTACAATGAACAGAGACTAAATAGCTGCCTGTGTTGGATTAAAGGATTTAAATTGTCAGCTTGATGTATAATGAATGTGAAAACCCAGCACTTAATTAAATGGCACATGATAGAATAACTTTGTTACGCTTTAAACTGCTTAAGTTATCAAAGTATTCCTTATATTTAGCAATTGTTTAGCAGTATCTCTCTCCCTTGTGAGATCCACTAAGACGTTGGTCATTGACCCTGTGTTCAGCTCCGGCAAAATACAGAACTTTTTCCTTTTTATTCTTTTTTTTGGTTGGTCTGTAATCTGAGTTTTCAATCACAGCTACTGCATTTCTAGCAATGCAAAATCACTGAATCACTTCTTAAAGGAACCACAGAGCACAGGACTCGAAAGGTAAATAAAGGCAGTTAAGAGGACTGGTCCATCCTACAAGGGACACATGTATGCTTTCATCAGAGACACATTGCGCGCATCATCAAAAACTGAAAGACAAAAAGAAAAAAGTACTTACAGCTACTGCTATTCTTCCAAGTACATGTTCTGGAATTTTTCTATAAACATCCAAAGAACCCCCTGCAGGGACAAACAAAATGTGCTTAGGTAATATAAAATGAAATACTGCCCTAGATTTGAAGTCACAAGGGGTTTCTAGGCCTTGGTTATTAATAAAAACACCATCAATGATGTAACAATAACTGTGTCAGAAATAACTGACCTTAAAAATCTACCAAACTCTGAATAAACACATGAAACAGTACTCAGGTCTCTTTTCACTCATGTTACTTATTTTTTGCTTTAATATTCAAACTCTTTTTAGAAAATCTTCCAGTCACAGGACAGGATATCAAAAATGGGAGGCAATAAAGCAAATCTAAAATCAAGAATTAAAAAATAGCCAAGTAGAAGGGAAAAAAAAAAAAGCCAAGCCAATTCCAAGCAGAGCAGCTCACATTTAGCTTGCAGGAACATGCTGAGGTTCTCTAAAGTGCTCAGCACGGCTGGGCCAACACTGAGCAATTAAGAAAACTACACCTTGTACTTTGCTTATGGTTCAGCTTTTAAAAGTAAAAACCACTAATTTGGAAATGCTGCAATCCAAAGAAGTCACCAGGTGCTTATTCTAGTCTTCAGCCTTAATTTTACAACCGTTCTTATATATACCATACTTATTCTAATGACAGGGGTTTCATGGTGGTGGTAGTGGTTGTTTTTCCCCCCTCATTTTCCTCATCCTCTCTACTGTCAGAAATACAGTATGTGTTTATCTTTGCTAATGTTGCCTTGATTCCAGGTCACTGAAACCCCTATTCATTTAATCTTTCAATTTATACTGCCCACGTTACCTGTCTATTATAATTAACTTCAGTTCTAAAAGTAAATATAAGTACTATTTAATAGAAATAAGAGGATGCAGCATCACAGATATCTTCTGCTCATTACAAAAGCCAGACAGAAGGCAATAATATAGCAGGTGGTTCCTGTTTATGCCTATAACATATTCTTAAATTTCAGACAAAAAAGACATATTTTCATACACCAAACTGCTAAGTCTTGCTATTACGGATGTCACTAAAGGCAGCGCTGTTTGGAAAATTAAGGAAAGTATCTTTCTGCAAACAATCGGGAAAAATCTGCCATTCTTCTGCAGCGGACAACATTTCCAAATCCAAATCCATAATGTTAGCTCTCAAATGCACATGCAGACATCAAGGTACAGCCTGAGAACCTGCCCCTCTCACGACTTTTAAGAGGAACTCAGTGGGAGTTCAGTTGTTTCCAGGAGAAGGGGCAACATCAGAAGGAAAAGGCAATAGTGCATTTAACCACCTTTATTTACAAGAACATAATCTTCATTATAAATATAAAAGGGCAGCCTCATTTTGCATCTCTAATGATCTTTAAGATCATTTGACAGGTGGCAGGGTGACCCAGGGCAGTTTGGCCTCAGTGTTTTAATATTTGCGGACTCGGAATTATTTGGCTTTTTCCTGCTTGAAGAAGCCAGGAAAGAAACAATATGATACGATAATACATGGGCAGCACCTTTTCCCTGTGTATACCCCTAAGTCACAAGTATCCCCAAAAGAGGCAGATCCACCTGTATTTAAGTAATTCAAAAAGGAAATACCATGTTTTGTAATATGGTAGAGGATATCACTGGGATACAGACACAAACTGGCCTAAGACAGTCAAAAGGGCTGAAAATTTGTCAAGGTTAAAGCTGTTCATCTGCAGGATGACAAAGTGTTTTTTCTTATCTCTTCCTGCGTCCTTACGCATCAAAATTAAAGGTCTGGGGAGAGAAAGAAAAAAAAAGGCAAGGTCCCTTTATTTGCATTTTGTTCTTCCTTTAACTGATTGCTGTTGCTTCCTGCCAGAAGGAGTGCACACCATGAGGCAGAGCAGAGGTCATCTGCAGGATAATTCCAAGTAATTTGTACATGGTCAGTAAACACCATTGTTGTGCAACATCATGAGGGATGCATACCCTGAAGGCTTCAATATTTTCAAATAAGAAATTGGAACTGCAAGCCTTTATGTCCGTCACTTTTTAAAGAAATCTCTGAATCAGGAGCGCACGTACTCCAGGCAGACACACGTTTTGGCACGAGTAGATGCTTCCGTACTGCATGTGACGACACTTAACGCAGGCTTGCAAGTCTGAGTAAAACTGCAAGGGCAGAACAGAGAAATGGCGAATAGTCACCCAGCGGGAGAGCAGCAAAGAATTTCACTTGTGGGCTTTGCTGAATAAACGTAATACCTCTTCATCTAATGTGGGAAATCTGAGAGAACACACATACTTGAAAACGGGGCACAGTGATGGCACAGAGGTAGAAAGTGTAAAAAGAAATAACAGTAATAACAAACCATTCTAACAGGGAGAAAACAAAATGCACCATAAACACCTAAAGGGCTTTATCCATGGTCCCCATCAAAAAGAAAGAAGCTACTCAATGATGTTTAATGGTTCATATTTGGCTTTGGAAATCTTTCCTGCAAGAAAGCCCTGGTAAATTATTCACAAGATCTTTACTTCTTCAAACCCAGCTTAGCTGAACCTTTGTGAAAAACCCAGATAGGGCACAAAATGCTGGCTCATAAGAAAATTCTGGAGAAACAGACTATTGCTTGTAACAACACCATGATGCTCAAAGTTGAATGCTGTGCAGTGGGTTCTTGCGCATGAGACTGCATCAGTCACAAGATGCTCTCAAGATTGATACACAGAGGGCAGCAATGATTATAAATCACTGTAATCAGTATAATTGTTCTGCTTTTTCTCCAAGAATGCCACGCAGGACAAGATTACAAAGCAAAGAACTAATGTATCTCCATGATGACAGTGGCATCAGTCTGTGGGGAAGGGGATATCGCCGGTGTGAAGGAACAAGAGTAAACTCAAAAAGAAACTTGGCGCAGAACTGTGAAACAGCTGCGGGAGAGAATAATTCCTTGCCTTGCAATTAAGAGACGATTTCCACTGAAAACACATAGGACATTGGGTTAATAGATTTCTTTAAAAGAAAATCTGTTTTGGCTATCAAAACAGTAAAAGTGAGGAACAGCTGTTTTGTCAGCGAGGACAGATTGTAGGGAAGACTCAAATATCAAACTACAAATTAAGCTAGCATTTATTTCTGTTCTATTTACATTTTCAATAAAAGTAAGTGAAGTTACACTCTGGGAAAATACAGCACACCATGGAGAATATAACGCAATCTCAATGCCAACCTGCTTTTTTTAAAAACTACCTGCAAAGTTATAAATACCTAAAATTTTCAAGTCATACAACTGCATTTTGCTCCATTCTGGTGAAGCACAACTTTGTATTATTTTCCCATTTATGTGTTTAGCAACTGAAAGCATACTAGATATACAACTCACCATCCATGAACTCTGTACACAATGAAATTCTGTTTTCTACAAAAAACGCTCCATAAAATCCTATGATATATGATGAGTCGCACTGGAAAAAGAAAGGGAAAAAAAAAAGAGAAGCCTGTTTTAAAATTTGCTGTAAGATGATTATAAGCAAGTATAATGGAAATGAGAAAACCTGTGTACCTTATAAAGAATTTCTAACTCCGACATTATCTGCTTCTGGAGTTCCAGTGTTATATCTAAGGGTATGACCTAAAATGCAAACGATGGACGTGTGATTAGAAAAAGTGAACGCTTCAAAATAAAAAAACAGAAGATCTATGTATTAATGATCCTCATGTGAGAAAAGCAAAGAGAGGAATAGCTTCTCTGCTGTTCCCATCACCCAGGCCCATTTGTCATCATTTTGAGCCAGGCTCTACACCAGGACTAAAGCACCATGTGCCGCAGCCAAGGCGGGAAGCGCTGTCTGGAGTTTTCAGGATTTTCAAGACAGCCCCTCTCAGTAAGGACGCTGGTTCCAACAGAACTAGCGTTGAAAGTCAACTTTTACAAACAATTCTTTGCTACAATTTGTTGAACAGTTGCACACTTAATTTTTAAGCACAGCTCTCTAAACCAAAATGGACTTTACATGGATTTAGCCAAGCTCGGTCTTCTATCACACAATATTTCACAGCTGAATACTTTAAGCTAGGAAGGAAACCAAGTCTAATCAATTTGTGGAATTAGCAGAACAGATACAGGCTGCACATACTGCTGACGAAACAAAATACAGAGAGACCATTTCCAAACACACGCAGTATCAAAATCTGTCTAAAAGAAAAAACTATAATCTGTTTCTATCGAGAGTTTGCTTTAGGGTTATTTATAGAAGCTGTCACTAAACTAAATTGTAAGTGTACTACAGAGTTGCCAAGAAACGTTTAGCACACTTGTCTAGATCAATAATCATTTGCCAACAATATTCACTTACATTTTTCCAGCGTGAAAAACTTAAAATAATTCACTGGAATACCATCATTTGCACCCATTGAATATTAACCTAATTTAATCTTGCCGACCATCTAAAATTAAATTTTCTCTCGGTAAATTCTACTCACAGTGAGAAATTGCCCTGCCTCCTTTACTCTGAAGGCTTCAACGACCTCCATGACGACTAGTTAGCGTGATCAGTGCCAAATCCATCACTAGTTAGTGTGATCAGCGTCAAATCCAATCAACCAAGACCGGCAATGAAGGTCTCTGACTGATTTGCATTAACTATAATTACATCCAGACCCTGCGTTCTAATAGTGAAGATAACCCGGCAAAGCAGGGCTACCCTATTGACAAATGTTCAGGATACTATACGGCAGAGCACGTATAGAAATGTAACGGTACGGTATGCATACATCACCATAAAGTAAATGAGGAGAGACCACTGTCTTACTTTCTGTGCACAACTATCGTGCAGAAGCGTTTGCTTCCATCTGAACGCGACTTACAACACCAGAGAGACACTCATCTCATGTCAAGGTTGGAGGAACCTGATGTTATTTACAGCATTGAAATGTGGGACAAAGAGGGAAAAAAAATAAATCTACATAGCACTGCCTTAATCTGCATTTGAAATCTCCATGGTCATGCTCATTTTGTATAAAATTTCCAAGCCTGAATAGAAAAGGAAGTTTGTATGTGTGAAACATCTTGTAAGAATACGTGAGCTGACAGTGCTAAGCATGGGCTAGAATAACGTTAAAACAAGAAAATAAAACAAATGGGTTGTTATTATTATTATTAAAAATAATAATAACTCTAAACCAACCCATCAAAAATAATATTAAAAACCCCAAACCCGAACAAACAAAACCCTCCAAATCAAACACACGCCCTCAAACCCATTGCTACCAAGGACAAAGCTGTGTTTGGCTGCACCTTCCACAACTGTGACACAGGTAAGCAAAGGAGATGTAAAATTAGACAACAAACTTTTCCAAAATGGCAACGTTGGAAAGAACTTTTCTGGCAAAAAATCACTGCAATTTTCTCAATTATTAAAAGTGGAAAAGTGAAAATGAATTTATCAGGCACAGAATAAAATGCCATGAGGTCCCATGGCTCCGTTCAACTCGTGCAGGAGCAGTATTTCAAGTTTGCACCAGAATCCCCCAACAAAAGTCTGAGGAGCAGAGAAGCTCGGCACTGGTCCCCAGCCGCCCCAGGATATATTTTTTTTAAATTTAAATGACATTGAGATCCTCTGGGATTCAGCAAGGTGCTCCACACCCTCCTGCACATCCTCGTTTTCCAGTTCCTGCCTAAAATACAGCACTCTTGGAATAACTTAACGCATTTATAACATACTTGAACTCAACATCCCCAACGTTTCCAGTGAAAAGGGTTAATTTCTATCAGAATACCTGAGCAGATTCCCCCTGCTCTCCACTACACCTCCAGGACAAATAAGGATGAGTTGTCAAGTTAAATACAAGCAGTCAAGTGACTGAATTATAATTTACTCTGTGCTCAATTTAAATTAGTGTGAAGCTATTAAAATATACAGTATAAATACGGCAATTCATCACAAGCTGTCATGGATGACTTCATCTATTTGCTGGAGTGGCATACGTTCCACTAAAGGGAACGAGAGCAAAATCACAGGTCAAATTAAACTGCTATTCTGTTTTAATTCACTTATTTAATCTGTGGCGACATAATTGTCTTTTACAGTATGTACAACTCAAAGGAAATTTGGGAGTATTATAGTCAGTATACAAATGATTAATCAAATGGTCCATTTAAATGCTGGCTTAAGAGCAGGAGAAACTCCAAGCAGTCGAAGAATGGCAATCAGCCAGTGTACACTCACATTTTTCATTAGGATTTTTCCCTCTAATTAGGAAAAAGCTACCTTAGAAGATTCTATTAAATCCTCTGCACATAACCTAGCTGTAAAGTTTACACCAAATATGTAATAACGGCTTTGGTCTGTAATACAGTTATTAAAATGGGTTTGTTCTCCTGTTCAATATGTTTACAAGATTATCTACCAGCTAAAAGCATTTTAATCAACAGGTTTGCATCATGTTATCTCGTCCTAACAAATCTGTACATTCTCGTCAAAAAAAGCCCCCCAATATGCAGAGTTCTGCTTTCACAGATCCATCCAGTGATGTCCCTTTTAGGGTGCAAATTGTCTGTGATGATTGTGTCAAGCTGCTGGCATTACCGTCCTCTTTGTATCGCTGGGTATGCTGAGCCATAAATTGTTAAATAACTTTCTTAATAGCGCGAGCTGGCACCATCACAACCAGAACAGGTTTCCTGACCAGTTTGTGAGCACATTATATTAAACTGTGATAACACACACACATTTTGACTCAATATTTCTTTTGAAATCACATTAAATATATATACATAAAAAAGAGAGCGATAGGACCATCATGAGCAGCATCTACAAGAACATCCTGAAGATTTGGGAAACTGGGTTCTAATTATCCACCAGAACTCACCAACGCACGGACTCAAAGGGAAACAAGGAGGTGAAATTGCTGGGGGAAAAGGTTTTTTTGTGCCACAGGGAGGTGATTTCAATTAACCTTGCAAAGCCTGAACTCATTTCCCCTCCTGCCGGGGCGATTTTCCTCCTGCTCCTGCTCCTCTCCAGGCGGCTTCCGAGGGCACCGATGCCAATGCCGAGCGGGGCTGGCACAGAAGATGCTCTGTAGAGCTTGAAAAATATGATCTTTTTCTGTACTTTTCTGCCTATTACGACTCTGAGAATTCCTATCTTTGTCTACCTGCTCGTGACAGGTTTAGGAATGACCGATACCACTTGGAAGGACTTTTTCAAAAACTTTTTCCAAGTGATATTTGTATTCCATGTAACTCAAAGTTTTCTGGATGCTATTTCAAATCTCCATATTTTACACATGTAGACAATCATTTCAAATCCAGCAGTAAGCATTTGCTTTTCTTCCATGAACAGGAAGATCAAAAGCATTTTTCTAGTGGAGCGAAGGGATTTATAAGATCCTCAGAAAAAGCCGAAACACGGTCAGAACCTCCTTTGAGTAAATCACACATGGCTGGAACCACAAGACAACTTAAGTCCAAATATTCAAGTTAACCACAGATGTAAGTACTGCCCAGTATATATAAATGTTTTATTTGAAGTCCAAGTATAATCCTACACCTTTAGATTTCATTTAACACCAACTCCGCTTGCAGCACCAGCTCCCACCACTCCTCCTGCCCTCCTCGCCCATCCCCACGTCCCTTCAGTTTAACTCAATTATGCCAGAATTTAATGATTAGACAAAGATGGGAAAAAAGAGAAATGAGACAAAAAGCCCATTTTACAGATTTATAAGTAATTATGCCATAAATGATATTTTAAAAATATACTTTCTAAGATCCCAAAATATTAATTGGAATTGCATGAATGCAATAATTCATTTGTTTTCTGACAGTCTCTACTGGCTTGAATTTCAACAAAATCACCATATTAAAAAGAAATATATAGTACATTACAAAAAGATACACATTTCAACATTCTTATGTAGATTAATAATTTAACTTACAAATGTAATATAACAAATTAGATACAAGAGCTGGCATACTGTTGCCAGAGTCATGCTAGTAGTTTACCACAGTTTTAACCGAACTTCAGAGAAGACTGGGATTTATCTGACCACATATCACTACAGTACACGGGTTCACTGCAAAGAATGCTAATGAGAAAAAAAACAAATCAGGTAGATAAAAAACAGAGGGACAGGACATTAAAATAAATCAACCTGTTAAAACTACAAACTCTCCTAGGAAAAGAAAATATTATCCAAAAGAAAATAGGGAAGTTATTTTTATTTAAAAATGAAGTTGCAGAGAGCACTGAAGAATACGCCCCTGGGCAAGGTTTGGCATTAGTCCCACGACATTTCCATCCCTGTTCCCAAAACCTGGATTCTGGGCACTCATAGGGACTCACTATATTTATAGGCTGGAGTTTCCCTGCATAAACAATGTGGGTTTTAATGCAATAAAACAAATTGAGATCTAACAATCAGGGGGAGGGGAAGGAAACCGAGGTCAGGCAAGAAGGAGAGAAAGAAAATTACTGTAATATCTTACCTTTACTGCTAGTATTTTTCCACTAGGGACATGATAGGCCCTGCATGAGGGGAAAAATTAAATAACTTGAGATCACATAAAATTACCTCAATACATATGTGCAACATGTGTACACTAATTTCACAGAAAAATGACTTGGAGCTAATACGTTCTACGTTAAACCAATTTTATACAGCACTTCTAAAGAAAGACTGATGAAAACAATTGATCAAGAGAATGTACTTACAATGAAACCATTTCGGAGGTTTTGTACATTTGCATGTTTTATATAAAATGTACACATTGAAGACTTTCATATAGCTCTAGCATTTTTTTAAATGCAACAAAATTATAATATATCCATTATTCAGAATCTTCATGTAAAAACAAGGTTTATCACACAAATTTACCAATCCTAAGGGTATTTTGAGTGGTAAGACCGTGACATACACAGCTATATTGATTAAAGTAAAACAGGTAATGACTGATTCTTTATCATAACCTAAGGACCCACAGAACTATTAGCGAAAAGAACTTGCTGCATTCGCATTTAAGGTTGCACATGTGTGCACATAAGGTTACAAAGCATTATTGTTAATACTCACATGCACCTAAAATAATTTTCTGCAGTATTTCAAGAGCAGTTTATCTTAATTTCTGAAACCAAATAATTATAATTGGGTATTTAACAATGGCTTGTGTGTTCCTAACCACGAACTCACAAGAAAACAAAAAGGTAGGCAAAAAAGAGGTCGTCTAAAAATTTGATGCATTTTTGCATAAAACCAAAACCATTAAAGGTTTTTTCCTCTTCACTAGTTTTATTGTCTCATACTGATTTATGATGCTATGCACAGTAATGCCATATATGTGGCACTAACTTTAAAGAATTATAATATTTTACCACTATATACCTCTAGCAATTATTACTGAAGAAGAAATGCTTTGATAGTTTTATTTTCGGTATGCAAAATCATACATAGTACAGGGAGAGACTGTTGTTTAATCTTATTTATAATCCTGAGCACTTATATGATTTCTGTTAATAGCTCGGATGTTTCTAAAAACTTCACCTTAATTCAATAACGCATTTATGCGACCGAGTGGCATTAGCTTTTAGGAACCACCACGGTTTAAAAAGCGATGCCAAAAATCAGTGTACAACATGCAAAAAAAGCCAAACCATCAGGCGGAGCTCTGACAAACCAAATGTCTAATCAATGAATCCAAGGGAATAAACAAACTCGAACTCAGCTGTAACTGGGGATGAATCAACAGTGGCAAAACATTATGGGCTTGAGATGAGCAGAAATGATAAGAAAATGAACAGGTTGATATAACATGCTCAGTGTCTCTTGGCTTATTATGGACTGTGCCGGACAGTTTGGCAACTTAATTAGCTTGTCAAGAAAGCTGATCTTTTTTCCATAAGAGAGATCTCCTGTTTCCAAGTGAATTAAAAGGAAAGCCTTGATTATTTAATTATGATGCACGCTAATTCATCCGTGGAAGTTTGGGTTCAATTTCCAGCAGAGGGCAGATACCTGGTTTGGTTTACAGAGCACTGACAGGACCAATTTAACATTTAATTACGGCTGAGAGCTGGATCACAAAGGAGATGCCATGGCCGTGGGTCCGGCGTGGCCAGTGCCTTTGCAAACGGCAGCAGGGGAAAGGAATTTATTTACTCCGAGCATCTCGATTGTCCTGACCCTCCTCAACACAATAACTGTAAAGTGATGAATGAAGTTGGAATAGGAGCTTTGGTTAAACCAAAAGACAACCGTACACCTCTGTGGTGGTTTAATTAACAGCTAACACTTCAAATTAGTCTGGAGTTGTTACAGTAATTACCCGTTCCAATGAGTGTGTAGGGAAAATAGGGGTTTTTGTTAGATATTATGGAGAACTGCAAGTTGGAATTGATCATTTTGGTTACAGTCGGCACAGCTAAAGCCTGAACGTTTAGTACCCTGATGGAGCTTCAGAAGGATGCACTAAAAAGAAAAACAATCCCATAGAATAATGCGTGCAGCATGAAGCAAAACATAACTTTTGGTGCAGATGGTATCTATGGATGTCTACAAGGAGGGTCATCTCAAGGGTCAGCTCTCACAGATTTTAGTGTCACTTCCAAAAGTAAGCAAACAAACTCATCGTTGTAGAAGCAGATCAGGAGATGAAGCAAAGTAGCAAAATGCAAAAGGTTCCTGAGCAACACGCACGTTTCAGTGAACATACTTAAAAACCTTCCAGAATGAGAGGGAAATAGCAATAATAAACAGTTCCAACCACAACTCATCTTGCTAGAATAGGTCTGAATGGTGATGACAGGGGCATGTTAAAGACAAGCGAAAAGAGTTGCTAAATAGCTGCTGAACTACTTAAAGATAAACGTAAAGAGCAGAAATTAAACATATCGAAACGCAAAATATTCAAGCAAAATGCTGCTTTGACATTTGCAAAATGTCACTCCTTGCAGAAAGCAGCTCTGAGAAAACAATTTTTCTGCTTTTTTTTGTTGGGGTTTGTTTTTGACCCACTGCAAAAGCAGATGATTGAGAATAGTGGCTATAAATCATTTACTGTTAAGGAGAAATCAAAGAGATGTAGAGAGTCAACCTCAGAAGTCTAAACCATCATTTTAAACACTTGATGCAAGCATTAACTATTAAAAAATAGAAAAGTTATTATTTAAGTTTTGCTGCAATTTGCCAACTGCAGGAAGCTGGTTCCAATGTGTATCTTCCCTCTCTGCCTCTTGGTTAAACTGGGAATTTATACGACAAATACCATGGCAAGGACTGATCTTTTTACTCTCTGGAGAGGAAACTCCTTGCAATTATTGGGACAAATAAATAATATATATTATGCAGGGTGTGATTGAGATTCCACCCAGCTTAGTTGGGGAATTGCATCTAACACAAATTTGACGTTTTATTGTTTCAAGTGCAAACTAATGGAAATGCTAGTAGATTAATAACCATCCTAGTAATAACTTTCTCCACTACTAAAAATACTTTTTAGGTACATATTGAAAAATATTGACACAGTATTTATTAAAATAGTAGAAAAATAAACACAACGGCTATCAGATAAATCATTTGGTGCCCAAATATTGCACATAAAGAGACTGTAATTCCTGCACCCAACTAATTTTTAATTTTATTTTAAAACAGACAGTTGTTATTTATTGTAGCCACAGCATTTTTTTGGCTGAGGATAATGATTAAAATTATTTTCAAAAAAATAAACAGAGTTCAGAAATCCATTCTGGGATACCAGTCTTACAACATGATGCATTCTTTTCAAATTCACCCAAGCCTGACTGTGTGTTTATAAGAAGACAAGATAGTATGAAAATCTGTAGATATCTTAAGTTGTTCTCCAGTGATACATTCAAAGTGAACAGTAAAGGCTAGTGGTTGAAAATTGCATCTTAGTCTCAGAATATATATGGGATAAAGGAAACTAATTCATACTAATTTTGCCCAGAAAATGAAAATTCTTCATGCAAGCAAACTCTTCTTTCTCAATGCTCAGAAGCGTATTTTAGTTCCTATGTCCAATACAGATACGGAACAAACTCTGCACTTGACTGAGTAACCAATTTAATAATCACCAGATGAGGAGAAAAGTGACGAACAACATGTAGAAAGAAGCGCACCCTTTAATATTAGCAGTACGTGGTGTGCAGTTCTTGTTTAATAACTGAGACTGATAACAAAATTTCTATAGACTTCACGAAAGAAGGAAGAAATCTGCAGGGAAGCCGGAGAAGTACCAACTTTCAGACCTCCTCAGAAAAACAGACATTCCAGCAAAAAGGTAGGAAGTTGGATTAAAGCTGCCACATGATGCGTAAGAAAAGGATGGGCAGATTTCAACCACCGCGTGTTCCGAAACATTCCCACCGGGGAAAAGAAATTTAAATCTCTTCCTTCCCATTCCCATGGGATTTCATTACTCTGAGCCCCCACATCCATTACACCGAGCAGCTTCCAAGCAAGACTGAAACAGTCGTGTCAAATATTTTATTAACCTTGACTATTAACCATCTCCCTAGATATTTAAAGCCCTGAAGGGACCCACATCGGCCTAGTCCTTTAGCGTAACTTTGTCTCCTGTGCTCCGAAAACTGAGAATGCCCCTCAGGGAAAGCTGGAGGGGCAGCTCGCCCAGTTCCGTGGCAAAAGCTGGGTTATTTTTGGGGGAAAAAGAGAAAAAAAGCGATGGTATGAGCAAGTGTGTACTCTACCTGATCAGAGCCCTCCAGCTAAGGCAGAAAAACTTGTGACAGGCTGCGGAGTACAGCGTGTGCATCCCCCGTGTTCCGGAAAATAGAAATCAATAGCACTGGAAAACTAGAACAGGGCTTTGGGGGAACTGCCAACTCCTCGGCATCTCTCCCCCCGTATGTAAGTGTTTCTACAGGAAAGCAAGTAGAAAAATGAAGGTGTGTGAAGCAGCTGGTTTCTGTTTTTAAAAGGGGAAAAAAAAAAAGGCAGCTGAATTTCACATTGCCTGCTTTGTTCTTCCTGAGGTCTATTCCAAGGAAAATCAGAGGAGAAATGTAAGATGCTTCGGCTCAAACCTCTTCATGGAATAAGCCACAGCCCATTCTAATATTTAATGCTAAACATTTTGTACACTGAATATAGTGAGTTTCTACTCAACTCAAAAATAAAACAAACAAAACCAACCAAACAGAACATGCACAAGATTCTTAATAAATTGCTTAGATGTCAAACAAAAGAAATTCTCCATTTTCCACTTGCTAAGACTAACAAATTTATATTCTCCCTGTGAGGAATTTTACCTAAAACAGTGAGGAGCTGCATTACTCGCTGTGATTGTGGTATAATTTCTACCAGGGCAAGCAAAGAATTAACTTCAGGTTTCAACACGCAGGCACTCAAGAGAAACGGCAATTTTCAGTGTGCTTTCTGATTTTTAACTGTAAAGCATTTGCCCACGTAAGAGTGACTCAAGGATGGTCACACTGGAAGCACAGACTGAATATGCAAAGATCCCTGAGCTTTCTCAAACAGCTTCTCCTAATATATACTACTTTGGTTTTACTACAAACTCAGTTTGCTAGTATCTGAAAACTCAAAATAAATGCAGTCTCTTCACAGAAGCAAAAATTCACGAAAATTATTATATCACACAGCTTCAAAAAGCGTTGGAGAAACTGCAGCAGGATATATTTTCCTATTTTTCCCCAATAGCCACAGAAACCATTTCTAATCAATAAGATATTCCTTGGCGAGACCAAATGATTCAAGGGAAAGCCATGACCTGCCTGCTATACCAATGAGTCAGTCCTTTCGTTTCCTGAAAATATAACTAACATCAGCAAATATGACAAAGTGATATATCGACAGTGCCGTCACGTCGGCGATGTGACTGCAGGACACAGGGACGTGATGTTCCCCCAGCTGAGGTATCAGAGAAACTTATGGCTGAGGCCACAAACTCAGATCTGCCGTAGTTCTATGGGCTCACAAGGGTATCCTCCTGCTAAATAATGCTGGGTGGTTGGAAGGGACCTCTGCAGAGCCATGACTTTCAGAGAATCACAGGATGGTTTGTGTTGAAGGGACCTTCCCAGCTCCCCCAGTGCCACCCCTGCCATGAGCAGGGACATCTTCACCAGCTCAGGTTGCTCAGAGCCCCGTCGAGCCTGGCCTGGGATGTCTCCAGGGATGGGGCATCCAACACCTCTCTGGGTGACCTGGGCCAGGCTCTCAGCACTCCAGCTCCGTGCTGAAAGCCCCAAGGATGGAGATCATCAAAGATGGAGATCCCCAAGGATGGAGCTGGTCCCCTACTGCTCTCACACCATTACAGCACTGCACCATCTTCCTTGCAGAGAGGTTTCTCCTAATGTCCAGCATGACCTTCCCAAATGGCAACCCGATGACAGAAATTTAAAATAAAAGTAAGTATTTCGGGTTCTTTCGCCCAGATATGTTTCCTCCTGCTTCACACCTGGCTATGCATTCATTATACATATTTGTAAAAAACATCAAGACATCATTTCACTCAACAAGAATGGCAAATGCCGCCCTGTTTCCCTGTATCCATCCTGCAGAAATCCGCCTCACTTGATGCACGCAAACCATCTCTGGGACCAAGGCCAAGCATTTCCTAACAGAAATGAACATACAGAGGTCCCAGGTTTCTTATCCGAGTTAAAAAATTAACACAAAAAGCTATGATTGTAGTATACAGCACCTTCAGCTGTAAGGGCACGGAATGAAGTCAAACTGAACATTTTCTTGCCCTATGAGAAATAACCCAGAGCAAAACGACTGTGTCAGTGTCACGCAAGATGAATGCAGTTCTCTGTTATGCATCGCAGAATGACATGCCAGTCACCAGCTGCAAACTATATGCAGCAAATCACCCACAGATTTGGATTACTGTTAATTCTTCCCCCCCCCTCTTTTTTCCTAGTGCTGCCACTGTCTGTTGTGTTCCTGGTCAGATTCTGGCAGTCTAATGGCAGAATTGTCACGTACTCAGATGGCCATTTAAAGGAACAGATTCAAATTGTTTCTAGGAAATAAACACTTTGACAGTTGTTGCCTTCTGCAATACACAAACACATTAGCCTGACGCTCTGGCTGTTAAAACAGGAAATCCAAAGTGCACAGCAGTTGTAAAAAGGAGCTTTTATGGGGACTGTGCTAGTTCAAACACCAATCGACGCCAACCCACCCTCTATCTACAATCCCATTACAGATGCTTGAGTACTGACTGCAAAATGATTTGTTGTTAAACTAGAAAACAAACAAACAAACCAACCTTGTATCTAAATTTTAAACTTTTCCAAAGAGCAAAATTGGCACTAGAAGCTGCATAAAGAAAACGCAACATAGCAAAATGTCTCACTTAACCCATCTCTGCGGGAAAGAGGCGGGTTTGGCATCCAAGTCCAGGAGCAGCAGAGCAAATCCCTCACCTCTTACACTGTAACCTACTACCAGTTCCATCTGCTACCACCGAATCGAGTCTTCCTTCTCCACTGCAGCCAAAGGTTCAGACTCAACCTTGGAAAAGTGGATTACAAGTCCTTGTACCCATCTCATTGCAATTCGGTGCCCATTCCTTGGACAGAACGTACTAAAGACGGAGATGGCTCAGGTTTGACCCTGCTGGTAGGGGCTGTGGTGCCACTAGCACCGGGTCACTCACCAGCCCAGGATCAGCTGCAGACACACTAATGTAGCTCAGCTGCTGGCTTTAAATGAACTGAGAGGACAACAGGCAGCAGAGCAGCCATAAGCTCAGACTAACAGGGACCAGCACTATCTGACACAGCGTAAAGCCTGCCAGTGTAATGTAAACCCGTCGCAATTTTTGGAAGAAATTTGAAGCAAGTGAGTGAGCCAAAAAGTAGGCCACACTCTATGGTGACAGCAGTTCGGATGCTCACATCTCTCTACAAGGAGATATAAAGCTGGATTTTCTGCATTATCAAACCACGTGTTCATGAGCGATGCGTTCATGACACCCTCACAGCATAAGAACTATTAAGGGGAAACAGAGCTGTTCAGTAATTCAGTAACGACCAGTAGTAGCAAACAGCTGCACTGAGAAGCAAACGTTTTCTAGGTGTTCGCTGCAATAGCTTGAAAGAGCTTTTTCTTCTAATCATGGTTGAGTTTCGAGCAGAAATCTTGCTCTGCCGCAGGAGCGGGTTGAGAGCATCAACACCGAGAGGTTACTGAGGCTGCTCAGTCACTACTGGATCACACGGAGATACATCCCGATGAGCAACACGCACGAGAAACAACTTTTGCATTGCTCCCCTTGTGCCGCTCCTTGGCACCGTCATTAAACCAGCTGGCGAGACGTACAGGGAAGGCGTTTCCAGCTGGATAAGCTTTATGATGATCGGTGGATGTCTGAGCATTTTTAGCATTTTGAGCAAGCATTTTCAAAGAATCTGGGGTGAAAAAGCAATGGAAAAAATTAACATCAGCCTCACTGGTGTTGTTACACCCACTGTTCTTCTCAGAGACATCAAAGAGAGACCAAGTTTGAAACACAACACTGCCAGCATAACTGCAAAAAAGACTCCTACAGAATACACCTTCTTCTGCCCCTTATTGTCTCAAATTCACTTCAATAAGCAAAAGCATTTTAACAAAAGTATTCTATGTTGGAACAGAGTCTATAAGCTTGGTATAGCTTGGGTGTGTCTAATGCCACCAATTCTCCACTACACGGAGCATTATTTGTAACCAAGGACCAGATGACATTGCCCATGTCGAGCTGCAAAGCGAACAGCATGATGCTCATGCAGCACCTCACTTGTGGGCAACAGGAACAAACTCACATTTCCAGGGCCACTCTCCACTTCATCTTCCAAGCTACGGGCACACAATGCAAACAAAACAGCTTTAATTTAAGAATCATCCAGTTTCTAATTAAACAGCCATAGGCAGCTGGCTGGACACATTTTAATCAGTTTCAATAACCTATTGATTGTATACTGAGGCTTAAAAATTAAAAGTAAAAAGATGACCAGGGAATTGTCCCATCTCAGAACAACAGTAGAATCCTCTGTAAATAACTCCTCTTTTAACCATCAGCTAAATGAACACTTCAATACTGCAGTACAAAGTCTTCTGCAAAATTACTTTAACTAACAAGCAGAAATTTATCAGCTTCAGCCAAAATCAATGCTGAAATCAATTTGAACACTGGTTGTGTCTAAAGGGGCTCATTGGCAATTTAGGGAAATTACACCATGTAAATGCCTGTGCTTTAATTGAACAGTTTCATCAACTAGGCTGTGATTGCTGTCCATTCACTTATTTACTTTCGCTGCAGCTACCATTCTGCAAAGGAATGGGTTTTGTCAGACTTGAAGGAGGTACTTTATCTTCATTTTATGCACTTTTGTGCATAACAGATTTTATGAGGCAGGCAAGCAATAGCCGGGGTCAAAAGACACAAGTGAACAGCAATCACTGGTCAGTCTTGTTTAAACTGCAAGGATAATATGCAGAAATTTGGTGGTGTATTTCTAACTTAGTCCGGCTATTATTGTTCCGATGCTTTTTGATGTGACTAAAACCAAACCAAACCAAAAGAAATGGAAAATAGATGTAGTATGGAGAAGGAATGCAGCAATGCACAACGATGCAGGAAGGTGCGATTTTCAGGCTTCACGTGGCCACAGATTTGTTTTAAAGCCAAAACAGAAAACCTGCCAGTAGTTCCTTATTTTCAGAGCTGCATCACGCAGCAGGCTGCGACAAGGACGCGTATAACATTAGTGAGAACCTTTCCTGGAAAGCAAAACGTCGTGAAGCTGCGTGGGGCGGCCGGGACAGGCTCCATTCCTACCTCTGTCGCTGCTTTAGGAAAATAATTTCCATCTCCATTCATCCTCTGCCACGTGCAGAAGATGACGCCAGCCTCCTCTGCAAAAGGGCCAAAATAATCTGTGTATTAAAGAACTTTAAAGGGGGGCAAATTATTCTTATTGTATTGTATATTCATACAGAAACCAAGAAATTAATGAGCAGAAAAGAGCACTAGCTCTGCTTAGATTTAGACTGGCTTCCTACAACATTTGAGACGCATGATAATTACTGCTTTTAAACAACAAATGGGGACTACGGAGACCATGGCAAGTTCATTCCTCCACGACAGCACCAGAGTCCTGCATTAGAAGCCACGGCACAAGCTGGATGGCGCAAACCTTGCAAAGCTCCTTGAGGCAATGATCAACTCCGGCTCTTCTACCCCCATCCCAGCAAAAGGAGCTAAATCACCTGCACTGCCCTGACTGTCCAACACAGCTACATCTCCTCTGGCTCCTTCGTTCCAGAACTGCCAACACTTTTCCCTGATAACATTTGGGGGATCTGCAAAGCGTTTGTGGCACCGTTTGCAGAGAGAGCGACTCTGCAGCTGCCACGTTTAATGTTGTAATGGGGCACCCCGAGGTTGGCGGAGATAGAGAATAAAGAAACGGGCAGATGCTGGAATGTACAGCCCAACCGAACAGCAAAATCGCTCCATTAAATTGCTCAAACAAATTAAGCTTCTGCATTTACCCGTATTTTCCTGAGCGATCCAATTCTTCTGGGCGGTGCATCATCAACAGCCACTTCTCTCCCAATTACTCAAGTTAAAGTGAAGCTGTCTGGTTTAACAGTGTTTTGCTACGATGATACCTGCTTCTCCCCTTCCTTCCCTCTCTCCCAGATAGTTGGTAACTTCACAAATTAATTACGACATCATTGGGACTTTATTTCAGCATGCAGAGTGTTATGCCTTGCTGCTGCTGAGGGCTCCTCTAACAGAATCCAAAGACTTACAAACCAAACACAACACACATTTTTTAAAAATCCCAGGCACACAGAAGGCAACACCATCCCCTAACCCGAGTTCCTTGGACATCTCACTTCATGTTAACTGCAATTGCAAAGTAAAAACTAGAAAAGATGAAATAAAAATATTATTTTTGCTTGTACATAAAGGAAACAATGATACTTCAAATATGCCATGTGAGAGAGACTCCACAGAGTAATTATTTGCCAGAGATAAATACCTCTACTTTATAATATTCAGGTTCACAATATATGCAACTATGTATTTTAGGTCTAAATAATTTAATGTAGCTGCTCCTGAGGCTGGCTGGCAGCGTACATCCCATTACAAACCAAAATGTTCACCTTTCGTTGAAGTGAAAAAGAGGAATCTTATCAAAACAGCCTCCCAGAGCTCTGCAGCCAGCGATGGAGCTACAAGATGCAGCACAGAAGCACAAACTTTAAATGTCTTTTGGACCTACCAGTGAATTATTTTTTTTCCAAAAAGAGCAATGTAAGTTAATATAATAGATGTACTGGTATACAGATGTTTTCTTCTGCTGTGAAGCAGCCCAAACTCTGAATTCCCCATCCTACCAGCTTCTGTAAAATAGCTGATAAAAAGCCCCTAGAAACTGTCACAGGGCTGGAAGGTTGTATATCTGCCAGTGTAACAGTCTTGGGGCCCTTGTCAGGAAAGGTGCAAATTTCTACAAAGTAATGGCAGCTGAGAGTCTCCAAAAATATGTAAAACTGGACTTACAATACTGCAGGGGAGTCTGGGATTATTTGTACATTCCCACATATTTTTTTAAAAGAAACAATAATGAACTGGTTTGGTCATATATAACTCTATAATTATCATCATTCCTTAATTAAGAAAACAGTGTATCAAAAGGTAGGGGGAGAAATAGGAAGTCAAACAACTATAAATTCCCTTATTTTTAGAACAGGAAAAACATTTAGATTCAGCAAGTTCTCACTAGAAATATTGCTATAAAGTATTGATTTTTTACCAGACTCAATTGTCTGAAAAGTTGTTTGTATAGCAATATTGGCCAAGCCAATATACTGGAACAATTTTGCTACACACAGTAATCAAGTGTATTTCTAAAGTATAATTATACTGTCATAAAACTGAAGCTAAGATACCTCTTCTCCAAGCAATAAAACAGTTGCAGCTGTAAAGAACCCAAATAAATGAAACACATTTTCTAACTAAACATAGCGTCTTCCAAAGAGAACAAAATCACCTCCTCTCTCCCCCCTTAAACCGGGGTTAGCATGAAAAGTGATCAATACTTCAATCTCAATAAACTATTTCAATAGTAGTTAATTCACGTGGAAAGAGAGGCTGAAAATTTTTGCTCAGTGACCTGCGACATGCTATCTTGTTTGCAGAACGCTGATAATATATCATTGCCATAATGGATATGACTTAGTATAAAGAGCTAGAAAGAATATAATTTTAAAAAAAAAGATACCACAGACATGCTTGTTCTTTAGATTCCGATCAATACTATACAGGCTGCTCTGAACACAGTGGCAGCACGGAATGCTGCAAGAGGAAAACAGTCAAACATTTGCAATTAATTTTATTTGACAAACGTTCATCGATTTACTGGGATAGAATATATGTGGGCTGCTATCTATGACTAGAGCAATCCAGCTACCTGTAAGTATTCCGGTTTGCATTTCTTGTGGGCTTGCGGAATGCGGATGCTCCTCTGGTGAGGGAAAACGGGCTCCCTTTACAAAGGGGGTTTTGTTGCAAGGTGCGAAATTCTGTCTGTGCTTTATCCAAAGCACATCACTGCAGCACGGTACCTATAATTCCCTGCAGCAGCCACAGCCAGCAGCAGTTTGGGGATGAAAGAGTGAATCGGCACAACGCTTTCATCCACTACACCGAGAAACAGATTCGAGAAGATCTGAGAGGAACACAGGAGCAAGTTTGGGGAGAAAAATCCATTTCATACTTATATCCTGCTATTATTTGCATTGCGAAGAAAGTCAAACTTCAGAAAGGCACAAAACACGCACACATAAAAAAAGGTGCATGTTCCTTGGAGCAGGGCAGAATGACACTTGCACGAGAGAAAATACCCTGAAAGTCATTGCAAGTGCTAATTTACAACATGAATGCAATAAAAGGGAAAAAAGAAAGATAGCAACATTTCCCTGATACAGAAAAGGGCTTGTGCTTTCACAGGTAAAATTTTTTACTTTCCCAAATTGTGAGCAAATGCAACACTCAAGCAGTTAACAAAGTCAATCACACCATCAGCCCACACAACGCTGCAAGTCCATGTAGAAGTGCCAGCAGTATTATGTGCTCCCTCCTGTGCTGTTGTTCTCTGTGCCTTGAGTGTTCACATCTCTGCTCCTTTATCGCTCCTGCAGACTCTTACTAAAGCACTAGTCACCACAAGAGAAAAGGAGTTTTGTAAAAATATTAAATAAAACCTGAGCACATAACACACTACCCTTCAGAAATGCAAAAAGCGATCAGAAGGTGCAAGTCTGGCTTTACAGGGCATTTTATCCAAGTTTCCCATATGAGTTTTTTGAAATGTGAAATACATACTATGCGCGTGGCAATACATATTTAGAAGAATGAGACACTTGCGCAGCTAAAAGCACCATCTCATTGTATTGACTACGCACACCAAGCAGACATGGAACAGCTGCTCCTTGGGAGATGGGCAAACCCAAGGTGACAAACAGGCATTAACTTCAGCAGATCCTCCGTGCAAGAGGATGGGCAAATCACACGTTCCCTTGCCTTGGCTGACATTCCTCAGATTTTGGCCAGTGGCTGCTATAAGACGCAGGATGAAGGGAGGAGACTTTTGGTACAACTCGGTACAGCCATTCTTAGGCAGTTCATGATTTTGCACTGTCAGCTCCTTGCTTCAGCTACTTCTCCAGAGAAAATGACCCCAAATTGGGTCAACAAGGACACATGGGGGTTCCCTCCCTTTGTAAGATTTTCCTTTTCCCCAACTGTGCCTCAAGTGCCTCCCACAGGGAAGGGAAACGACCTTCTCTGCATCAGAAAACACCAAGAAGTCACTGACTGAGCTGTAAAATCCAACGCTCTTCTGAAATCTGATTATAAAAGAACATTGTTTTTGCAAGATTTGTGATCAAGGAATACCTTTCTACAAGAGAACATCCATGAAATTTCTAAAGTACCTTCCATCTAACCTGATTTCTGACAAGTCTGCTCAAAGACGGGATTTGTCCCTCTAAGGTTATGCAAGTCCATTTTCATTAAACCTTCAGCAAGGAGACCGAAGCCAGTTGTTTTGCAGTGTTGGCAGCCAATTAGAAACTAAACTAAATGCACCATGACTTTTAAAACATTTTAAAAAAAATTGTTAATATCAAAGTTAAAATGTCTAAGGTATAAACAAAATCATAATGGGATGCTGGGTTACTGTATATGGTAAATAGCTCTCTGGAGGAAACCTTTATTACTCCCTCAGGGCTTTCTTGCAAAGTATAGATTTCTTAATTCCTAGTGGAATATTTTTCATACACCACTGCAGACTATTAAGTACCAGATATTACATTATGTAGTTTAAACTTTGCACTATGCATGAGAAAGACTTTCCTGTCGAGAAAACTATCTCTCTGCTATTATAATCTTTACAATATTAAAATTAATACTGGCTGCAGGGTAGAAGCTTCACTACCAAAATTTGGGGGAGTTTATCATTTAATATATTCATCAGCCTGTGCGTGAAGCTGCTCGTAAGGGAGGGAAGTCACTGCGACAGCGCAAGGGATATTTACTAATTTGGAATTGCTGGAGAAAGGCAGAGCCGGTGTCACTGCATCCCATCAGTGACATTCTCAGTGCTGGGCTGGCAAAGGGTGTGGGGAGTCAGCAAGAATAATGGCTTTGCAAATACTGAAGGCAATTCATTAAGCTTCAGGACATTTCAAGTTCCACTTGTGAACCATTAACTTGTTACCCAGGAGGGATTCAAAGCTAAGTATTAAAAAGATAATAAAAATGCACCAAGCCTCACGGCAGCCAAAAGCGGATACCTTGTAAATATGTAAAGAGAATTCTTTAAAAATTTGTATTAAGAATTTATTTCATAATCTTTTCTGCATAGCAGCAATGACCCACTTATATCTCCTCACAAATATGAAGGGAAAAATGAAAAGCAGTGTTAAGTTTTATTTTCAAAAATTTTAAGTGAAATTCAACACTCACTTGTAGACTGTGCCTCCATTGCCATGACCGAGGATGTCTCGATACCGTATGTCTTGTTCATTCATCTCCACAAGAAAGAAAGAAAAACAAAAGAGATGTCATGCTGTGGATGGAAATGTCAAGGAAAAGCAACTCTAGGCCATAAACAACAAGCAGTCTGGGTCATTTCAAGTTCAGCTGCAAGAACGAGAAGATCAATACAACATTTGCTGTCCAATTTATAAAAGACGATACCAAGGGACAAAGTGATGGAAAGTTTAATGACAATTTGTTTGCCTGGGTCATTTCATTAAAGTTTGATAAAAGGTGTCAAAATGGAATGATATAATATAGCTCAAGAGGGTCAGGTCACAGATACTGATAGGAAAAGGGTCTCCAGAACAGCACATAAGCAAAGCCAAAGTTGGAGGTGAATGGAAACAATCCAACAGAAAACTGTCATCTTAAGTACAGCTGGAAAAGTTTATGATTTATTCTGAAATCAGCATAATAGATACTAATGCAGTGACAGTTCTGTCAGCAGGATTCCTTCATAGTGCTTCATTCACATACCTTCGAACTACAGCAAATATTCTGGAAAAAAAATAGTCCAATAAAAATATTTTTTCTTGAAATCCACAACTAATTGCTTTCCTCAATCTTTCTGCTCACTGGGACAACTCTCCAGATATGACGATATCCTCAGATATTTGAGCAGAATCCTGACACAAGCGCCGCCCGTTGAAAATGCTGGAGTCTGGGACCTTTCCAACACGGATTTTCCGAAAGCTTATTGTGCATCACCCTGCTGGGTGAGCCATTCGAATGTAGAACTAGAGTTCAGCATTCGCCTGTGCAAATAAAGTCATACTGATCTTCCACCTACTCAAAAAACAACTACAGCTATTTTTGGAAGGCACATGCGTACCTGAAATTAAATATTTTAATGACAGTAAATTCTGGGTTGCAAGCATTTGCTGTTCCGAAAAGATCTCCTCCATTGCTTGATCCTTGTAAGTAACAAGCATCTGGGCAAATCCCATTTCTAAAAGGTATTTTTTCCTAGGAACTCATTACCAAATCATTAACTTGTTTCTATCAACTGTTTATATTTGATGGGATATCAAGTTAAACATTTTACATGAGCTGGAATGGCTGCCTAGACTGTCATTTTTGTGGGTCAAAAGGCATCAAAAAAGGCACCTTTAATGACGTATCTGGTCTGCTATCACTGATGTGATTAGAAATCACAGAAGCACATCTGAGATCGCTTCAAATTAGTTATTTCAAGCACCACTAAAATCACAGTGAGAGCCACGCAGGGCTCGCAGTAACCTGTAACTATGTGTATTTATCCAGCTTCTAAAATGGCTTTTAAAATTCGTTGGGGACAGGAGCCCTTCAGTGCAGCCCTTGTCCTGAGAGGGGGAACTTTGCCCCCGGCCTCAACTGGAATGAGTAAGTGATGGTAATAAGCTGCCATGCCCTAAAGAGTCAATAAGCACCACGTCTTATGAAGAGAAAATGGAATATTTAATTGATTTAAAAGAATATGTTTTAAGAACAGAAATTGCCGAATTCATATTCTTTCCTTTCACTAACTGAATAAAAAACATAATTATTTCTCACAGGAAATATCTTTCTCTGGGCATTTCTTCCAGTGACATCAAAAATCTCAGTTCTGAAAAAATGTGAAATACCTCAAAGCAGGAGTTGACTCTACATTATTACCTACTGGTAGTTAAACCTGGGCCAGGTATCATAAGATGGCATGAAACGGCCCATTCAAGTATCAAGGTTTACGACAAAAATGAAAATGTATTTTATTACTGAAATCCCTCTTGCTTATAGTATCAATCAGAAAATGCAAATAAAAAGGGGGGGAAAAAAAGACACCTCATAAAGAACAATAACTCATGAATGCATTTTAGAGTGTGTAAAGAATCTATAGTGGATCCCTTGCCCTAAATGTAATTTCTTCCAGACTGCAGCACTCACTAATTTAAAGCACATCCTGTGTTTTAAGGAGTTCTGCTCTTCTAAGCGAGAGGACTTGAATTCTCCAGACTCTGAGGTAACAACAAACATCTCTCTCCTGTATTCCCAGCAATGTTCTTCTGAACAAAACTCTTAAGAGAAATGAAATGAATCCACAAAGCTACGAACACACTTGTATCTGCTTCTTGAGGGGAAAAGAGAAGAATTTTTTTGTACTTACACAAGTTATAAGCAACAAATGGAACAGGATGAGAGTTACAAAGCACATTGTTTTTTCTCTTGCTCTTTGCTAACTGGTAAAAGTGGAATATTTTCCCCACACTGGTCCCCAAAACCCAGTGACAGGAGCAGCTCCGTGCCCAGCAACCGATAAACTGTGATTTACTGGCTCCAATAAAGATGCCAAAAACATGTGACGATTTATTTATTTTACCGGGAAAACGGGATTTGCAATCACAAAATAATAACAATGAACCTGACAGTCAGGACTGGAATATTTAACCTGCAAAACCGAGTTTGATTGGGTGCCGATATTAACAGAATTAATGCAAAAGCAAACCAGACTTCAATTATGGATCGGTAAACAAGACATCCCTTGTTTATACCTGCTGGTTTGGAAAGAAATCACTGTCTATCTCTTGTAAATCATTAAAAGCAAAATGCTCAATTAATCCTTATTTTATACGTAGAGGCCTGAGAGAGGCAGAGTCCTCCAGCCGTACCTTTGCTTTCCGAATCGAAGCAATAACGGTTTCGGAAAGCGGTCACACTCCATGAGCAGACAATTGAAGAGATTTAGTAAATCCCACTTTATAGAGCAGAGACTAATCGGAAAACACGAGCCAGTCAAATGTTTCTTATGAACTGTTGACACTATATCAATGCTGAATCAATTGGTGGCATTTACTCTGAGTGACAGAAAAGAAATAAATATTTATATCGCATCACCTATATCAATGAACCTAGGCAGAAAGCTATTTCTAACCTGTCAATATTTGATTATCTTGAAGAATCATGTCCCCTTCTTTTAATGATTAATATGAATTCCTTATTAAACCTAAATGGAAACTACTAGAGGAATATCATTATGAATGCCCGAAAGCATAAAGTGCCAAAATATAATAAAAAATAATAGCCCAACCCATATTTAAGTAACAATAAGTGTGACTTAATTCCCCAAAAGGGGGAAAAGTTAAAGTTACAACTAGAAACCTATTTCCAGTTATGGATCTGTGACCAAATTTTGCAGAACATTATGCAGAATATCAAAAAGCATTTTCTCTCAATAGAAAGCCGTGTAACTCCTATCAGAGGAGGGTGAATAAAACAGCATTAAAGCTTAGTTTGAATTTTTTCTTTTTTTTTTTTTTAATGGGTTCAAGTAATATCTTTTAATATCATAGTAGGAGGTTTGGTTCCTTTATATCTTTCTAAAATTCTACTGCGCAGGAAAGACCTCTGTAGTAGTCTATTACAGGACATACCAAATCCTAATTTGTGTTATTTAGAACAAATAAAATGCCAAATATAGCTTATGCACTCAGTCACAAAAAGATGCCTTTTAAAGATGTTCAGTAATTCTATTTTAAAAAATAGTAATATTGGAGTAATTATCAACTTATTTTTAAAGTTCAGAATCAAGCAGCAGGTACTTAGAAAATGTTAAGTTCTCCAGCAAAATAGTTTAGCTACAATTTTGAAACATTAGCAAATCCACTTGCTAGAGATCTTCAAACATTAAACTTTGTTTGCGTGCAAGGCGTGCTGACAAAGCTTAAAAATACATTTCCAAGCTGTATTCAAAGGATTCGGTGGCAAACAGGCAAGGTTGCAGCACGGGGCTCCTGTTTTCGAGGGGCAACTCTCATTTATTAGAGCCGAACGTTACAGGTGATACCGAAGGACAAGCGGGAGGACCAGCCTTTATCTTCTTGACATGCTCAACTACAACTACTTGATTCATGAAATGCCAATGAGGCTTGGAGAGGTCATTGTGTGAAGGCACTGAATACGCATCTGAGATAATTAAGATTTCAGCCTTCGAAACGTGGAGGGGAAGTGAACAGCAGTTAAGAAAATCAATAAGAGTCTTTTATTTGCAGTGACACAGATGTCTCAGTCAATAGAGCCTAATAGGAGAGCTTGATCGCAATGGACAGGCGCCCGCTGCCAAGGCTACCAAAGGGCTTTCACTATGACAAATATTAAAACATATTTATGTCGCCGCTGAAGAATCTGGGATTCTTTTAAGGCAGTTTAATTTAGTGGTATATATTTAACATCGTTACGTTACGGCAAGCCTGCCCATACGTTCAGCTCAAAATGGGTCAGACACAATTGCTCCGTTTGCCCAGGACATCCCCTTGTCCATCAATCGGTACATTAAACCTTTCACTTCTGGCTGTCAGAATCTCAATGCCTGGAGCAAGAAAAGAAAGTAACAGCACAGCTTTCTACAACTTCAGAGTTGTGGGTTTGGTTTGGGGATTTTTTTTGAGTTGTTTTTTTGTGTGTGTGGTTTTTTATTTTATTATTTTTTTTTTAAGCAGCTGCAACATAAGGTAATTCTAAATAATACACAGCAGTTCCTTGCAAGGACCTTCTAAATATTTGAGTATCTACTGCCCTAAAAAATACGAAGGTCATTCTAACTGAGCAGTTGACTTAGTTATTCAAAATTGATTAACTTTCTTCCCTGAAATTGTGGCAGCAGCGCAACACGTGTGAGGTGCCTCAATTTATTTGGAGCTAAATCTGATTAGCACATCTTGAGAAATGGGAAGCAAATTGCTGTGCCAATCAAAATAAATCAGGCCACATAACTCATTCATATCATGAAGGGTTCCATGGTCCCTCCAGTTCTGTATTAAAAGAACACATTACATCGAAATGAGCAGTAAGCATCTCTCCGCCTATTTGCACTGTGCCAGTCACCGCACCATCGGGTAGTAACAAGATGTGTGTGTCGCCCAGACCCAATTCCCTGCACTTACCTGGCCATTTGCGAGTATTTTCTTCAGCTCTGCAGAAGACTTTTTCAAGCTGAAAAAAATAAGAGGCGGTTATTTTTAATGACTGTGCCACGTCGCTCTATAAAATGACATGAAAAAGAAACAACAAGCCATCAGGTTTAAGCTCACAGTTACATATTCTGAGTAGATTTAGCTTTAGCAATGCTGACTGATACTCGGTATAGCTGCTCCTCAAACTGCAAACAGCAGAAACAGAGAAGTAATGAACATTTAAGAAAATCAATATATTTTTCACCTTTACAAACTAGCTTTTTTAGATACCTGGCTATATTAGCCTTTGAGATCCAAACTATTGCTTGTCAGTTCAAAGAAGAAAAAGGAAAAAAGAGACCTTCACATACCAGCTGTTTCAAAAAACAAGGAGAAAATAAGGTTTACATCTAGTTTTCAGGTGCTTCAGTTTGTTTTAAAACCCCTTAAGGCATCATCCCTCAATAATCCCTATAAACCTGCAGCAGAAAGGCGTGCCAGGGATGACGATTCACCACCTCCCCTGACCACAGAGCAGTGAGTCCATCTCTCGATACAGGCGTCATCCCAGGGACAACCCCAAATTTAAAGGGCGGTGAGTCCAACTTGCCATGTGCATCCATTCCAGGTCACCTTGCTGCTACAGTCCCTGGGTTTTTCAGGAGAAACTACCACTGTGCCAGTAATCTTCCATTACACAAAATGATCTATGTTATTTTCTTCTAGCAAGAGAACTTTAACGAACCACAACTATCAGCTTGGTGTGTTTTGTAGGTAAAACTATTGATGGCTTCAAACCATTTCCACTCACCCACAAAGCAGCGTTTCACCTCCTCCCCTGACAAACTTTGCTCCTTGTATGTTCAACACAACAAATTGCGTGGGTAGCAATGTGTCTGCAAAACTTAATCTCAAAGAGACATTCTGCTCTTATCACTGAAGTTAAAAAAAAAGTACAAAATAATATATTCTTGAAAGGCATGTGCACGTGTCTTGATCACAGATCATTATTAACAAGAACAGTGAAAACACAGATTTCGTATTTGGTGGCTTTGTTCTTTAATAGGCCTCTTGTTCCCACGACTACTTTAAAGAAAAATTAAGTTTTCCAAGGAAACATAAGTTGATCTTGTCATCTTTCATGACTAACAATTTGTGAACATGAAACAAAGAGAGACTTTCAATTACTTCAAAACCAAAACTCATAGCACAGAAGGTTTTGGAAAAGGAATGGCAATTAACCACCAAATAAGGTGACAAGAATCTTCTAGAAGCCTCATTTTCAATGCCCTTCAAGAACAAGCTCAAAGTAGAGGAAGAGCTGAAAGCCAAAGCACAACAGTGACAGAAAATAGCTTTATTTAGCTCAGTGTTAGGAGAGGTTGAGAGGAGAACTGCAGTTCATAAAGACATCCAGATTTAAGAGTCTTGGACAGGATCTTCACCTCTGCAACCCACAGCGAATCTCCCCCAAGGGATGGAGCAAACTTTGCCAGAGGAGATGGATACAGGGTATTGGCTTTTTTTTTTTAATCTCTATAATTAGCAAAACTGCTAAACGGAGCATCAGAACAGGTTCTAATGGCACCTGGATGGGTCACCCACTGCAGGACAAGGTGGTATCAGCAACTGGCACCCACATCCTGTACAGGGCTGGTGGGACTCGGCAGTGGCAGCCAGAGCTTCACCGACCGCGCGTGCTCAATGCAACGTGACTCTGCCTTTGATTGTGTTCATCTCTGTCTCTTTTTCTATTTTCAAAATGCTCTCAGAAAGAAAAGGGAGCAGCACACCGATGCACAGATAAATGTAATATTATCTGCTTCATAGAAGAATAGAATAATTTAGGTTGAAAGTGACCTCCAGAGATTTCTATTCCCACATTTCAAATATGCTCTTATATGAAGAAGATGGAGTCAGACCTTTTTTATTTCCTTTCAAGAATACACAAGGTTTTTTTTAGTGAGTTTTTTGTTTGTTTTAACATCAATATTTAGTATAATGAATTCCTGTAACAGTTCATGTAGTAAAAGGGAGTTTATGCTTCAGTATTTAAAAACAGATCTCTAGGAGAAAATAGAAATAGTTCTCTTGCATTTTAAGATCTTAATACGGGTTTCAAAATTAGGACTGGAATCTAAAAAGAAAGATAAGGGAGATGGAGTTCAAAACTTTACTGACACTGTATGAAACAGGGCACCTAAGCTGTTCAAACTTTTCAAAAAACTTACCCCAAAATAATAAACCTACTGAATCAGGTATCAAATTTTAAAATCAAGGAATTCTGGAATGATATGACCAACAAAGATCTGAACAAACAGCCCTTGCGGTAAACAGTGATTTTTAGATCAACTAAAACAAATGAGCTCACCCACAAACTGTATTTCAATGCTTTCTAAAGGACAAAGCCACCTGAAACACCCAGCAAAGACTTATTTCTTTCAGGAGAAAAAGATTCTGAAGAACCAGCAGTACGAGTTTAACAAGCTCCATGAATCAAGGTAATTTCTCCTTCCCTCCTTTGCTCCTGCGTGCCCAGCAGTCACGTTGAAAAAAGTTATTCGACATCAAGCTTATCATCGGCAACTACCACACACAAGGTTCCATTTTGCTTTAATAAAAGAAAAGAAAACAAAACATAAGCTCCCATTCTTGACTCTTACCTATTGCTTGGAAGGGAATCCGAGACGGCCGAACTGCTATTATTAGCAGATCCTGCTCGCGTATTTACCTGCAGGCAGGGAAAGGATCTTTATCAGTCGTTTGTGTTCAGAGGACACTATTCTAATTAACCTGTAATTTGCCACGAATTTCTCATTTCACTACGAAGGTTAATTAGCTTGTTGCTAGGCATGCCGGCGGTTGAGGTCTTGCCTGTATGTAGGTTAGCAGGCTATATGATGCATGGACTACAATATACTATCTTGAACACTTAGTTAAATATATGTCCACCATTTATTCTCATTTTTAAAATGACATAATCATGTAATATATTTCCAGTTTGCTGCACTTCAAACTGGGCATGCTTACAGAAGCAAAAAGCATGCCCAAATGAAACAAATCACCTACAAGAATTCCATTGCAGTGCCTTCCACACTTAGATAAATTATTGAAATCAAATGAACATGTTGGGGTTTCTTCAACTCTTTGAAGTAGTAGCAGGCGCTATTTGATAAACTGACTATTAAAATTTAGGGACCTTATTAACAGAGGTTAAAAACAAAAATAAAGGCAATTCCATCTTTAATAAAACTGTATATATAGATATTGCAGCCAAAACCCAGCCGATGAATCCTTCTCCCACCCTCACAAAAAAAAAAGCTTGTCAAAGCTCAAGAAAGTGCAGTTTTATTTGACATTTCAATAAGTGGAACACAGCATTACAAATCCATCTAACTTTACTGAAACAATTATTGAAATTCATACCTTCAGGCCATGTATGTTCCGTTTCCCAGGAGGTTTGCAGGCTGAAACAGTAATTGACTAAATTGTAGAACACATCAGGGCCATTTACAAATTTGCTCAAAATGAATCTTTTAAAAAGAAATGAGGGTGACACCAAAATTAGCAGAGAGAAATGATTGAAAAGTGCCTCACAAGACCCAGAGTGGGAATTATGAGCCAGGATTTTTAACTTGCAGGAGTGAGCATTTATAAATGCTAAGAGCTTTCTGACACCATGTAATATAAATTCTAATTTCTGCTTAAAACACATCAAAATCCAGAAAACTGTTGGCTTAAATTATCAGAATCTTTTTGTAATTCAAATTAAAATCAATATCTTATGTCACTATATTTTCACGTTAGATTTTTTTTCTGGCGTTTAACAGAAATATTTGCAAGATGTATTTTGAAGGAATCGGCTGCCACACATCATGAATTAGTCACATTGTCAAAGGCAGACAGTTTGTTTTAAATGTGGAAAAACATGTCAGGGGCAACAGCAGTAAGTCTCCAGAAACTAAATACTGGATAAATGCAATTCCAAATGCCATATTTTGGACACAAACACAGCACGTTGTGATGTCTCGGTTTACAGAGGGATTGCTGCTTGAGGAGTGAGTGTTTTTCTGAAGTCTCTCAAACTACGTATCTCCTTGTTCCTCCATTCTGCGGATGTGCTTTTGTCAAATGTTAAAGCCACAAAGGCTTCGAGGTACAAGTTACAGACAGTTCCCATTTTAAACATACAAATGGTATGTTAAAGGGCCTGTCACCTGTGATTGATTGTCTGAGGAGGGACGAATTTGATTTTTCTCTTTCTCTAATGCACATGCATTTCACTTCAATTTTGACAGCAGGAAACGGAACTATTTATTAGTCAGAAGGACACAGATGATAGTTATTAAACACATCAGTTAGGGCCAAGCCACGGGAGAGATTAGCATGTGCATCTTAAAGAGGAAAAGTATTACGATACTGCGGGCATTAAAAAAAAAAAACAACCAGAAGACAATAAACTATTCTAAAATACATACATTTTTTTCTAATAGATTAAAATCATCATTTTGAGCTAACTTGAACTAACTTGAATTAAGATATTAAAAGAGTGGGTTTTATTATATATATTTGAATGGGTTTTATTACACATATTTGAATGGTATATTCACCTTGCATGCCACAGATAGGATATATAGAACAGACAGAATATATGTGTGCATGCACACATGTTGTTTATGTATATGTATACACAGAGGTTTATTTTCAGTATGAAGAATGAACTCTTGAGTCTTGCTACCTAAACAGCAACAATGCATTTTATTTTAAATAGACAAAATACCAATTTGTCCCCTTCAAGATCTTTCTATTATGAAATGAATACAGCACAGCCAAGGTAAGAAGATGGCACATGGACATTTACTACTGGCACGTTTTATGGCAAACAGGAGTTTTCAGAAGCTGACTGGAGAGAACAGCCGGGAGGATTCCCCAGAAGGAAAACAGGCAGGAAGGGAAAAGGACTCAAAAGGAGACTGGGCTTGCAAAAAAGCTCTTAAAAAGGGAAAACCTTAAATTACAGGCAGAAAAGCTGCAGGTTACTGATGGGGCTTTAAACTGCAGCGTGTAGAAAGACGAGACCAAGAAGGCATGAAAGAAAAGTGGTTGTAGTAACAAAATTTGGGATGTTCATTAGAGAGGCAGGACAAGAAGACAGGAAAAAAAAATGCAGAAAAGGGCATTTTGTTCACTATTGCAGAGGAGCAGCAACAGAACTTGGCAGTGGCCTGGGTACAAAGGGAGTGAAGAGCAGCTTTAAAGCTGCAACCTGGAAAGAACAGATGTTTCAATAAGGTGATTTGAAAAGATGAAACAGCAACTCAGCTCTGAAGCAATTCAGAGCAAGCAGCAAGCGACCTGCAAGGAAATACCCAGCAGATACGGGCGCAGTTGAGCCAATGGTGAAAAAGCAGAGATAATATATGGGGATTGTATCCTCAGCAGCACAGAGATGAATTCTGAATCTGTACAGTTGAAGAAGAATATCTTTGGGTGTAAAGGAGACAGAAAAAGAAGAAAGCAGCAGGAATCCACTTGGCTGGTTCTTCAACAATGACCCAAAAGGAGAATTGAAAGGAAAGTTAAGATCAATTTCTAAACTCAAAATTCCCCTTTAAACACTCAGGCACGCCACAACTTACCTAAACTCTTTGCTTAAGGGGAAAGATATCTAACTGCCTAGCATTTCCTAGAAGGGTTCCTCACCTAGGATCATCCACTCTATCTCCAAGCCACACAAAAGCCTAGCATTTTATTTCTTGTAAGCGGTGGTCAGTGATTTTAGACAGGTTGTACATCAGTAATTAAATGGCCTTCCACAGAAAGAGACAGGTCCAGGAGAAAGACCGAGACCTGCGCATATCAGCCTGGGAAGAGAGAAGGGGCAGAACGGAGCTTCCTCCATCACAGCCTGGGGAAGACAAGATGTTACTGCAGTCTTTCGTACTTAAAAGGGGCCTACAAGAAAGATGGGAACAGACTGTTGAGCAGGGCCTGTTGTGATAGGACAAGGGGTGATGGTTTTAAACTAAAGGATCGGAGATTCAGGCTGGACACGAGGAAGAAATTTTTTATGATGAGGGTAGTGAGAGCCTGGCCCAGGTCACCCAGAGGGGTGGTGGATGAACCATCCCCGGAGACATCCCAGGCCAGGCTGGACGGGGCTCTGAGCAACCTGAGCTGGTGAAGATGTCCCTGCTCATGGCAGGGGTGGCACTGGGGGAGCTGGAAAGGTCCCTTCAACACAAACCATCCTGTGGTTCTGTGATTGTGTCCTGCTGATTGCACCAGAGTCCTGCAGCTCAAACATCTGGGAGTCCCCCTCTCAATCCGACCCTGCTAGCCTGAGCCATTAAAAAAAAAATGTATATTTCCGTATTCCCTTTGAATCTGAGTCTCTTTTCCACAGGAGTGCACTAAACTACCAGGACAGCCAGCCTCCTTTTGAGACGCTATTAGCATGTGTTTGAGAAGGCGGTTGGTTAATTGCCCAATTCAAACTTCAGAGAGTTGTAAGTAATGGAAGTCTAGAATGTTTAATTGGGAAGCTCATAGTATGATTATTTGTATAATATCAGTTAAGTGAAAAGAGTTTAATTTTTAATTATTTCAATTAATTTATTGCTGGGAGATTTACTTGGAGAATTTAAACCTTATCTGTTTCATCAATTAAGAATCAGAGATTCAACGACTGGATGGCAAGAGCATCTGAATGAACCAGTGGAGTTACGTAACATATTAGTCTTTTTTTAACTATATTTGAGTTCCGAGGGAGCAGCGCATTCCCAAAAACCTAACGAGCTGCCTACAAATTTTTTGTTCAGGATGTAGATGACCTATTTTTTAATTGTCTCAGCCCACATAATTGATTACATCTCTGTCTGTTCAGGAGAACTATTAAAGCACTAGTGATCATTTTGATACCACTAAGTGCCCAAATCTCTAATAAAATATGTCACGTATTGAGCTGCTGTGACAGACATGTTCCCATGTTCAAAATGAACAATGACAGTCACATTCTCCAAATCTGTTAGACCGATTAATGGTATTAAAAGATCTTAACAAAACCCAAATTTTGTAGTACTGTAACCTTAAGTTATTCATCTGCTCTGGTTTGAATACATGCAGAACCACCACCAATGAGTTTTTTAAATGTACATAAATATGTACTATGCAAACTGATTCTTGTTAGTCTAATTTACTCCAGTAAATTAGCTATTTTATATGCAATAAATGTAGTTTTCTCTACGCTCTCCACAATAATGAATTCTTCTATCCAAATTAAGAGGTAAACATCATGTTATGTGCATTTAAACCTCCCGAAAACATAAGTGTTGATGAAACAGTTTACTGATATCATCATTGTTGATTAGAATTTGTTAAGCATTACCTCTTGGATATATCTGTAGAGGCTCTATTAACTGTCCATTTACTTGCTGTTCCATTACAGTGGAGTAATACTGCAAAGAGATTAAAGAAATAGATTACTCAGTAATGTACGAACAGTAGTAAGAGCACTTATGGATTGTTTAATTCATTTTTTTTTTTAATTGCCATAGTACACATCAGCTTTTAGAATGCTTTCTTACTATCTGCAGCTTCGCACAATGAAGTGGCACAGAGGAACGTGAGCTCCAGCACAGGGACCTGGTCTTGGCTCAGATAAGCGAGTTTTAGGCCCACCTGAAACATGGGAGTGCTTCAGAAGACTGAGCAAATGAAACATTTACAGCAAACACAGCAGCTGCCACACCTGGAGATGCTGGGAAAAACCAGTCAAACGTGGAAACAAAGAAACGTTGTAAACATAGTAAAGAAAAAAAAAGTGCAATTAGGAGAACTCCAAAGGAGGAAGGAATCTGGAAACTACCCAGGAACATGTGATGCTGAAGCGCAGCCAGGGCCGTATCCCACGTCAGAGATGTCACACGTTCCCCTGGCGTATAAATCTAATGCACAGCAGGGTGTGCAAAACTGCTCTGCAGGGACTGCGAGGAATGAGCTGGAGGGGGGAATGTTAAAGAAAGGCTCAAAATGGACAAAAAGGGGTGCAAGCGTATCTGAGAACGTCAAGACCCAGGAGGACAGAAAACATCTCATGTGGTGTGAGGGAGCCTGGAAAGCTCAAGGATGAGGACAAAAAACGGCACTAAATGAAGAATTAAATATTTGGATTAAATAAATCTAAACATCACAACCAGCCAATCTTGAGGCAGGATACAGACCGTGCTACGCGTTTACCGTCTATGACCCAGACGCCTCTCATCGCCATGTGTTAAATATCGAAAGCACATCACAAAACAACCACCGAACGCCTTTGAAGCAAACAGGCTGGCTGTGGGCCAGCTCTCCGTGGCATAAATCAGTGTAGCTCCACTGACTTTCATGCTAATTCTCACCAGCCCAGTGTGGTCTAATACTTTAGCGTGTCACTGTTACCGGCGTTCTGTGATACTATTACTCAAACTGGCAAGAATGGATGTCAACGAGAAAAAAAAAATTCTAGGTCTCTGTGGAATCAAACACATGTATTTTGCTCACATCAATGGCTTCCCATAGGGCAAGAATATTTTTACTTACGCAACTTAAAAGGGACAAAAGTTTATTAACTACCTAATGTTAAAGAGCACTTGTCTTTCCTCTTACAATGGGACTAAACACATGAACTACAGTAAGCAGATGTTACATGGGCACCATTGTCAATTCATGTGCAGAAGTTTTTCAGTGCTTCTGTTTTTCATGTTCACATCAACAGGAAGAAATTTCCTTTTTGAAGAAAATTGCTAAAGGTTTAAGGATCCATCTCCTGTGTGTACATCTCGTCCATCTGCTGCTAAAATCCCTTCCCTCATTAAAATCTCACCACAAGACTTTTGAGGGGGACATCTCATTCATATGAGTGTACAAACACATAAATCCATATATTAAATAACTGCATGACCCGTGTTCTCACTGTACTTACACACAGCAAAGCTACGCATTGCAAAATCCCACTCTTTGGAAATGATCAGGAGGTTTTTCAGGAGTCAAGACTATCCCATAGAATTATTTTGTATCGGGGGGTCATGAAAAACATGCCAAATCCTCCTCCCTGTCCTCACATCCCTTCACAAAAATGTGTCGCCTGTACCTAATAGTTGTGGAACTGTGCAAGAATCTGTTCCACCGGGGGCCAAAATTGCTTAAGAAAAACTTTTTAATTACCATTTCAGTAGTGGCATTCTATGACCTGAAGACATGTATATACACATTATAAACATATAGTACATAGTCTCTAGAATAATCAACTAAAAAAAACATACATGAGACCGTTTCCTGCAAAAAAACAAGTGGGGGAGAGAGAGGAAAAAAAACCCAACCACAGCCCTCTCCATTACTCAAGCAGTGATGACAAGTAAATGAAATATCAATCATGTAAGCTGTCAACCTTTTGGGACAGCAATAACTGTTAACAAGTAGGCTGGAAAAATTGTCTGAAAATGACTTGTCCTCCACACACGAGCATTTGAGGTTTCCACGGAAAATTAAGATGCCACTGGCTATTTGGAACATTGTTCAGGTAATCTTTTTAATGGAAAATTTGCCAGTTATTGATCCAGAGCATGTACCCCTTGCTTTCAGAAAGCTGCGAGCAACTTTCCAATCAGTGGCTGTCAAAAAATTACTGCCTTTTTATACCGATACAAGGCGACAGCTGAAGTGCAACTTCACCGCTGCTCTATGCCTGCCTGTAATTAACCGCAAGGCGCAACCCAAAAATAATTTTATTTACCATTCTACAATGTTTGCATAGGCACAGTACCAAGAATTTCTGCATATTCTAAAGTCCAGAACTGTCTGAAATGGCTTACTGTCAAATTTGAAATCCATAGAACTTAAATATAAGAGGTTGTGCAAGATTGAAAACATCTTCCCCAATTATAGTGTCCTATTTGCATGGAAAAGACCGGTATGATCAGGGAATTCTCTTCTTTTTTGTTCTTAAACTGAAAGAAAATCCTTTTATTTGGTTTTGGAGAATACTGGCAGAACTGGAAACAAACTGCGCCATGTCAAAATTCCTATAAATATTTAAGTAGCTGTTGGATCCTCCAAATATTTGTTGAAGGCCCTAAAATACTCAAAAATGAATATTTCTCTTCCCTGGTATATTATTCAAGATTACAGTAGATTCATTCCTTTTCTTGTAGGCTAAGAACACTTGTTTTCTTATAAACATATCCCAAATTGACACCTATAGGGTGTTAGAAAGTGAAACCATCAACGCAACACAAATAGAAAACTAGTTCAAAACTGAAGGGAAAATTTTCAGAGAAGAAAAGCTGCTGAAGCAGAAAGAAGTCATTTACAGACATCCCATAATTTTCAAGGGAAAGCAGAGTTGAGCAATCATAACTCTAATGTACTGAAACTTTAACAGTGAGCTTGGAAGCACAGCAGAAAGATGACCTTACAAAAGGCATGATTAATCTCATGACCGTGCCAGGAAAATTCAAGTTTTCCAGTTTAACAGCAAAAATGGCAGCAATTTTATAAGGTAAATTGAGAAATATAAGGAATTCCAGTGGGGAAGCATCACCAGTAATCCAGTTGTATGAAACAAAATAAAATAACTCAAACAAACACAAACTCCCTTGACTGCCACGAGATTTTTTTCTTACTTTCTTTCAGAAAAGCGTCTTATGCTATTGAATATCATACTTGTAATACAACGGTTTCTCTTCCTCTGGAAAGAAAACTGCACATGAAAGTGCCTTATTTAATGAATCTCTGGAGTTTCACAGAGATCAATCACCACCAGCTGGAACCTGAACTTCTTTCAGCCCAGGATTAAGTAACAGGCGATGACTAAAGTCTCTTTAAACCTGGGTCTACCAGGAGATTGCCAGGTGACGAACGTCTAGCCTGGGCCTTCACATGGCATTGCAGATACCAAAAGGAACAGAATTTCACTGAAGTCTGGAAAACACAAGCCCCTGTCCCACGAAACACGGATGGGTTTGATGCACTGAGTTCACACACCAAAACTACATTGTTTTGCCAAATTCTACTGTTCCAAGTTAGGGCCATTAACAGAGTGACAAGTGCACTTTATAAGGAATCAGCATTACATCTGCCTTAGAGAGAAAACACCCATTTGTTATTTTTTGCTTATCGATTCCATTTGAAATGAAATGCTAAATTATTTTTTTCACTTATATCTGCAACATGACAGACATACTGAAGCTATCTTCAAATTATTGTGTTTCAATAAGTAACTGCATGCTTTACTTCTGTAGCCAGATTTTATATTTATAGGTATCTAGACAGATTTTACACACATCCAGGTATATAAAGACATAGACAGACACACATATATCTCATACTAAAAACCAGAAAATACATCTTTAAATCCTCTATGAATATTGAGCCTGCAGCTACAATGAAACTCTTCTGTTAGGAGGGGTGAAACAGTCTCCAGATGAAAGTAGATTTTGAAAAATTTTTAGAGCCCAGGGGTTCATTTTTAATGAGCCGTTACTTTAAGTACTGCATAAAAAATACAAGAAATTGATAGTCCATTTAGCCTGCACTATACCTAATGCAAAAGTCATTAAGAGGCATTATTCTTAATGTTTATGATATGATCAGTAAGTGTACAAGTCTCTTTTTTTAAAAAGTCAGGCATGGCCATATATCTCGTGTGATGCAGTTTTTAAACACCTACACTTAATACAGGAATATTATACTGTGAACTTACTGCAGGAATATTGTACTGTGAACACTGCAGCTTGTGTTAACAACGATCAAATCAAAAATACAAGAACAGAAAATAATAATAATGAAAAATATCAGCATTTGTTATACTGTACCTACATAGGATAGCATGGCTTTCATTTCTTCATCACTTCTAACAGTAATTCGGTCACCATCCTCATCTTCATCTAACAAAGAAACAATGGAAGAAAACAATGGAAGTTTTAGTATGTAATGTTTTCAGCTCGACTTTTAGAAGTAGATAAAAATATGAAGAATGCATAAGCCAATTATATAGGCAACCAGGTACTCTGAAATAATAATGTATAATAATTTCAAGCATTGATTAAGTTTTGGCAGTTTCTTTCATCAGAAATACTAGAAATTTTTTAAAAAAAGAGTTTTACTCCCACCAAAACCTTCTGGTCTTACTGTCAACCCCACCTCAACTCACCTGCCCTGTGTCACGGTCCTCCCACCCCGTCCCCATCCCTGGGACAAGTCACAGACTTCTCTGCTCCTTCGTGACCCGGCAACGCTGACATAAAAACTCTCATCGGATGCAAATTTGCAACGTTTATAGAGATTCAGATGAATTTTGTGATCAGCCTGCATCTCTGTTCATCGCATGGGCGAAGAGGCAGCAGGAGCAGCATCGCCCGGGAATGGAGGTTTCACGGTGACAAACATGGGGACAAGGGACTTGTGGCACTAAGAGGCTGCTTCAGCACCCGTGGAAAGGGAGCAAGATTCTGCTCCAGCAGAGCAAAGCGCTCGCAAAGAATTATTAACATGAAGACGTGCAGGACGAATAGACTTTCCAAAGACATACGGTGGGATTTGGCAGGTGCAGATTTACCAGGGGCGCTCAATCCCCCCCATTAGCACCAGCTCCAGTGTCACAAATGGTGGGTGCTGAGATATCTCGTGTGGTTCCTTCACCCTGTCTGGGCCCGGTCCCCATGCAAAGCTCGCACGGTGTCACCGACAGGACAGCTGTGCCAGGGGGGCAATGGGGCCCTCACCTCCAAATCAGCTACAAAATGTAATTTCTTTTTATTGCTCTAGCTTTGGGGGAGAAGGGAGGGCTTAATGATCTGTCTCCAGTTCTTGCCTGCTGCAATTTAAATATCCTCCTTAAATACTTATTAAAAAAAACAAAAACAAAAACAACACAAAAAACCAAAAACCAAACACAGGAGGCACATTGGTGTACACCCCAGTTTTACATTTTTGGTTTTGTTTGTTTTTCTGAGGGTGGTGGATTTGTTTGTTTGGTTTTGTGTTTTGTTGCTGTTAGCTTTTGTTTTCCCCCCCCTGCTTTGGAGAGGGAGTTCTTTATAAATAAAACAATCACAGAACATCCAACCAATCCCAAAGAATGGCTGACAAATTCACACCCTTTTTGGCCAGAAAAGATCTACTGCAGGAATCTCGAGCACACAAGCCCCTGAGAGTTGGGATATTTAAAATGCCCCAGACACCCACCTCTTCCTGAAAACTGCTGTGATTCAGGACACATCCACACAAGTGAGGACGGACGGAGCAGAGCAATCCTGCCCGTGCTCCAAGCTGCAAGTGAGCAGGTCCAAAAGCCGCTCTGCCCGACCTAACATGCGCTGGGACACCACAGAGCAACACACACACCGCATTTCAAATGCCTATTAAATATTGAAATACATGGAGATGAGCTGGTGCATTTGTATGGTGTCAGGATCAGAGCAGTCCGTCTGTCTGTCCGTCCCATGTCTATAGACATACTGTGATATATGCGGTCTCTGCAATCGCAGTCCCTACGTGTTACATCAGCACCAAAAAGTGCTGTGATGCCCTTGGATGAAAACTCACTCTTGCTCCTAGCTATGCACAAGAATCTGGGAAGGGATCTGAGTCAACACATTAAAATTATCCACGAAAAGGAGTTTGATTGCTTTGCCTCTGAGAAGCTTGCAGGTAATTTCTAGGCTATAAGGAAAAAAAAAAAAAGCGAAGTAATGCAAAAAGAACAAATCAACAAGAGAAATCAGAGAAAAAGGTAACATAAACCTCTTGGAATTACACTTTAAAAATGTAGTGGAAGAGACCTATGGGACACAGAGGAACTGGATAGAACTGTTACATCCTACAAGAGCCTCGTCTTGTGGAAATTTAACTGGTGAACCGCCAGATTGTTACAACTACTTGCTGGGGTTGCCAGCCTGCAGCGAGTCACGAATGATGAAAAGATTAAGAAGAATTAGTGGATGGAAACTGAATTGCTTCCTTGCCTGGAAATGTTTTAGGGAGAAAGAGGGAGGAGCTGTAAAACCGCTGCCTGGCCCAAACCCAAGTCCCCATTGCAGCGCTGAACGGGGTAAGAAAGGCAGAAGCAGCAGCTGTTGGAACAGTGAATGCAACAAATGCTGCGAATCAACAAGAGGGATCAGAGTAAAATGCAGAAGAGAGGAAACATATGACAGAGAGAGATGAATATATGGAGATAAAAGCCATTAAATGTACTTGGCTTGAGGGAATAGACTGAGCTGGGAGCACCAAAAGAGGGGGGTGGGGGAAAAGTGGAAAACTCTTAGAGCCCACTTACAAAATGTTTATAAATATCAACCCTTATTCATTTAAAATTATTAAGAAATTAACTCTGAAGTTCTCAGAATTGCAAAATTTCTGAAGAGAATAAATTAATAATAGGTTGACGAAAAGGCAGGAAAAAGCCAAAAGGCATTAAAAAAGGCAAACCTAAACCAGCCAGGCAATGCTTGCAAAGAGCAAAACCAGAAGAAAACCTCCCTCGTATCTGCGCAGAGATCCCTTGCCACCCTACCAGGACATTTCAGCAGAGCCCAAACCCGAACTAGATACAAACACACGGGCCCAGAAAGATTTCCAGGCTCCTCTGCTCGCCTAGAGCACAGAACACGATTTTCCAGCACATTAAGGAAGCAAAAGTAGAACAACAACAACAAAAAAATCCTACGTACTGGCTGGATTTTGCTAATGTCACTTAAAATGGAGGAAGAAACCCTTGCAAGATACCAAACAGAGTGCAGCAGATGGCGAACAAATATTATGAAGCAATCTTCGCAAAATCTGCAGCGTGTCACAAATATAGAAAATGGCAGAGTTTGGAGAAAAGGATCATAACAGGCCATATGTTGTGAGTGATTTGAGCTGTAGCGATGTGTAATACGACGGTAAAATCCACATAAAGGTCCAAGAGTAGGAGAACTGCAGCCCCAGGTAGGAGCCGCGATGGCTGGTTCACTGTAGATAACAATAACTGAACAAACGGCGGAGCAGCCTGCGCGGGATGGCAATTACCCACAGCTGAAGAAGCAACAAAGCAGGTGAGAACAAAGCTTAAATCGCTAAAATCCAGGCACTTGATATGGAAAAAGTAACCAGGAAAAAAATCACGCATCAATATACATAACATATTTTAGATGCCAGTTAAATGGCAGGGGAAATGGGTTTGTGCAGATGTAAATGGCAGACTAGAGACATGAGCTGAAAGCACAGAAGCAGATGTTAGAAGACACGACGATATAAGTATTTCCAGGAAAAGTTCTACACATGGTACCATTAATATGGGCTACTGCCCTGATTGCAGCGACTGCTACTGGTGCATGAAGTTCAACCAAAGCTAATGTGTGATGTGGGAGGTATGGAAAACAAAATATTAACAAATCATAAAAAAAAAGAACAAAGAATGGCATGCTCTGGAGCCTGGTTTTGCTCAGGTCTCTTTAGAAAGTCTTGTTTTAAAAAGCAGGGCGGGAGAAACGTTGAGGCTATGGAGAAATAACACTTATAATCTCCATTCTTAGGTTGCTGGTGTTTTAGGAAAACACTAACATGAAAAAGAATAAAAAGCACTAAATGGTACTTTAAGGACCATAAAGCAATATCTCATTTGATTATCTACATGCAGAATTATCTATAAAGCTCTAAAAATATGGAGCATTGCTAATAAGATTGCGAGGTCCTATCTCGTCATATCTGCTCTCTCACCTTCAGCATCGCTACCTGACTCGTGTAACACTCCCAGTCCCCTCCAGCACCTTCTTACTATTTCATCTCTATCAAAGCAAAACAGTTACATAGAAAAAAAATAATAAATAAACATCAAAAGGGAACAGTAGGAGCCCTCTGCACTTGGAGAGAATGCTACTTGGTATCTTATCCCCTTAGACACAGATGTCTGACTCGCCTTTGCAGCTTATTGTTCTCCAGATAGGACAATCCTCCAGGAATCCCCTCAAAACTCAAAATAAACAGGGTTCAAAGAACAGAGCAAAAATAGATCTTAGCAGATATAAGCCTAAACCTGCACTAACAATCACCGAGAGCTTCCCTAACTCGGCAAAAACACAACACAACCCCCTTCATGAGGTGCAAGTGCCACCATGGACACCCACAACCGATGGCTTTTTCTGCTTCGGCCCAGCAGAAGAAAAAACGGCAAAAAAACGCAAACTAAACCCACAGCAGTCAAAACCCAGACATCTGTTCCAGTGAACGGAAACATTAATTTCTAATATGCTGCTATATTCGGTACAAAATCTGGATGTTGTACCGTATTTCTGTAGAAGCTGCTGCTCTTTTGGTTTCTTCCAGTGGAGGATTAAAATTTTAAACTTAGACCTACAGGTACTTTATACTTTTCATTTAATTTGAGCAATATAATTGCAGTGAGGAGCCAGAGCACGGTAAGGTCATGCTGGTAATTAAAGCTATATTGTAGAAATATGCTCATTCAAGATGTGATTAAATAATAAAATATTGCTTACTTCAGTATCATCATTAAATTTGCATTAATGCATAAATATTTAACTGTAATGTATAATGAACATAAACATTATTTATTTAAAAAATGACAGCTCTATAACGTGACAAAGGAGACAGTTTATACAAGTCATACTTACACTCAAATGCTGTTGTCGTTGCATCTGGCAAAACTTGACCGATGACATCCTAAAATGTAAAGAAGAATGAGCTATATATCAAATGGGAAATGCCTGAGATGATTTAGAGTAAATCACCTTAACTGGTCCCCAGTGCAGGCAGAAGATTTGAAGTCCTGTTGCTCACCACTACCCCGAAATTACAAACCTTTAATACACAATACAAATCAGTACAAATCATGGTGCTCTTCTCCTTCCTCTCCAGGCTACCTTCAGGAAAAACTGTTTTCTTTCTAAATAACTCAATCATAAATGCAAATAAGTCAGTGTCATCTGTTCTTGCAGTTTAAAGAATTGATTTTGACCATAGGTTACAGAAAAACGCATATTAACTCATTGAGGCAAGTCATAAAACCAGAGGTTTTTTTACTTGAGAAAGCACATTTTCTCCCTCAGCCCTTCTGCTTAAATCACTCCAACTCCTCCTTGCCACCTCCAAAAAACTGCCCTGGTCCTCCCTCCCATCACAACATAACCTCATCTCATGGCTCCATTCCCGCTTGCAGCTCCTGAATAGCCGAATTTAGGGCTCAATTAAATACAGGAGCTGCGAGATTGAAGGCATTTTTGCTGTTTCCACCCCAGAAGTGTCAGTGACATGGTGGGACCAGCAGCTGCACGGAGCAAAACATTCCTCTCCACGCTGGAAAGTTTGCGGGACTCTTTATCATTCTTAATTGTGATTGAAACTTCTTCAAAACTTGGTGGATGGATTCAAATACAATGGCTGCCTTGGGAAAAATAAGGTTAAAATACCTAAAGGAGTGGAAGTATGAAGCTATAGGGCAACCGCAGCCTCGGCTGGATCGCTGTCTTAGGGGAGGTGTGAGCTGCACATCCGCAAACCCATTACAAAACACACTTTAATTTTTTCCTTTTTTTCCTTTACATAAAGCATTTACTCAAAACTCAGTGAAAGAAAAATCTCTGCTCAGACTGAAATCATCGCGACCTCGCAGCGTATCTGCTGCTGTCAGCCCTCGCGAGGCTGCAATATGTCATGTCAGGGCACGGCAGAAACGCACAGCGTGGGTTTTCTTCTTCCTGCTGCCTCCTTTCAGACAATCTCTCCACTGACAGTGTCACAAAGTGATTAGAAATTAATGAGCACCAGTATTTATGGCAGTACATACCCTGTGAGCATCTCGGGGTGCTAAGCACCCTCCTGTATCAAAGCTTTAGTGATCGCTGCCCTGTCACTTTTGTTTTCTCTATTTTTTTTCATTTAGTCTAAACCCAGGAAATTAAACATTCTGTGCAACGTTAAAGAGACTCAATTAATACAATGAGAAAGCAGGAAAAGCAGCCTCAAGATTTCCACACAGCTAACTGAAACAAATAGCACTTCTAAAACTTTTTCTTCTGGTACTTTCATTTCAGATGCTAAAATAAATCAATAGTAATTGAAACTATTAATTGTATACAAAAAGACAAAAGATATGCAAAACAGGTTACCTAATGAATCTACCAATAGAGATTGCAAGCTTGTGGAGCTGAAAATAAGGCGGAGGAATAAAAATGTTGTCAAATTAACACAAACTCTTCCGTTTTGATACTTGTACAGGGTTTGAGAGCTCCGTCAGTCCTCTGCCAACAGCCAGGCCAGTTGGACCCTCTGGCCCTAACACGAAATTAAAGTTTTGCCTAAACAGAAGACTGTGCTGTTAACTAATTATTCCTAAATCGGTTTAGTTAAACATTGCAAATTCCTCAGCAAACACACTTCAATGGTGTTAGATTTAAGCCACCTGTAAAACACTTTTATTATGTGGGCACACAGATGCTTCCACTAAATGGATTAAAAAAATGTTATCAGAAAAGGACCCCAGTTTTGGGGTATTCATGAACTGTATTTAAGAAGTGGGTGATAAATTATTTTATATTTATTTTTTCCTATTCAGAGTAACCTTTTCTGTATATTGAGATTCTTTAAAATGAGTGATAACCAAGTACATGAGTTTAAGAACTATATTTAGCATTAAGACGAGTTACGGTGTAAATAGTTTAAAATAAAACCCTACCAATGGTCACAAAAACTTTGCAGCTTTCAGAATCTCTATTTAATAGATGCACCTGAGAAAAGCGTACCTTACAGGAGCTGAGAGGGAAATCACAACATTGTGCTCCTGTTACCATATATTATTTTTATCACCTACATACAACTTCTATGCTCAAACACTGAGCAGACCTCTCAGTGACCCGAGCTTAAAGGATTACTCTAAATTTCAACAGATTACGCGTGACAATTTTTTACTATCACAACAGAGACCATAAGCAATAAAATACTACGACTTGCAGACACTGTTCAAGTGGGTTCACAGACACAGCAGCTTCTGTTTTAACGTACAAAAGTGAAAAGCCTCTAACAATGAAAAGAAAAATCAAGAAACAGCAGCTGAAGCAAGAACTCCAAATCTGCTCTCTACAAGAGCTGTGGAGCACTTTTTTGGAGCAAGAAAGCATAAATGTGAAAGCAACACTTTAAACAACAGTGTAAATACTGAAATCATGGCCCTCAGTCTCATTTCTGTTCAAACTTGTTTTATCTCAGTATGACATCATGGAGTTATCCTGAATTAACACCAAGTGCTTAAATACTCTGGTGACAGCAAACGAACCTAGACAGCCTGATGAAAAAAAAACAACAAAAAAACTCATTGTAATTTCTTGAGTGGTGTCTTTAAAACAAATCTGTTTACTGGTAACTTGCAGGTCTGCAAAGCTGATACACACAGAGCATATCTAAAGTGACATTATGAAGAGCAGCTCTTAGCACCCAGTTTAAGAAGGTAATCCAGAAAATGCCCAAAGTAAAGCACAGAAGTAGCACCGCTTCCATGGGTTAAGTATTGTCCTACAATGTCAAGGCCAAGCACTGGCACCAACCAACCTGTGGGTATCAGGATTTCTGTAATACCTGTAAAGGCCCCTTCAAGAGACAGAATTAGAACAGCTGAAAATTAAGAACTGAGTCATTTTTTTCCCAGAAAGGGCTGTTGGGCATTGGAACAGGCTGCCCAGGGCAGTGCTGGAGTCACCATCCCCGGAGGGGTTGAACAGACGTGGAGATGAGGTTCTCAGGGACATGGGGTAGTGCCAGGGGTGGAGGAATGGTTGGACTCGATCGTAAAGGTCTTTTCCAACCAAAATGATCCTGTGATTTAGTGCATAAACCATTGCACTGAGCATCAGACTCCTGACTCCAACATGTTATGCTATGGTTGCAGACAGAATATTTGGCAACTCCACACCACAGCTTCTTCTCTGAAAAAGGGAGATGGAAATAACCTTGCACACCAGCCTGAGATGCTGCAAGGCTACACTCATTTGCATTCACAAGGTTGTTGACACCTCTGGGATGCTAAGTTAACAAAAACCATGTTAAAAAAAAAATCCTGCTCCTCTCAAAGATAATTTCATGACCCAGGTCAGACCCACGTCTGCAGAGGAACTGGGTGACCTGAACCACAGGTGATCTGTGGCAGCTGCATCTGCTCAAAACCACCATTAACGCAGTGATCTCAACCTGCACCATGTACAAGAGTAAACAGCACATGTGGGCACCCACCTGCTGTTTTTCTCCATAGGGCTCTGATAAATGAACAACTGAGCAAGGGTTCACTCCTCGCTCCACCGGCTGGGCCGCGAGGGCCTACAGCACAGGCAAGGGACACCACCAAACATTTTGTGGCTGCGTGCAACGTCCTACACAAACATCACAGAAGACTGGGAAGAACATCGACAACTGCTGAATGTGAGGATAATGACAGAAACTGGGATTTTGTAAGAAAACCAGAAACATACACGCCTGTCATGTTCCACCAGCCTCCACTGACTGGAGAAACTACTACCTATGTCACAAAATATGAAGCTCAACCTGCTTATAACTGGAGAAATACATTTTTAAAAGTCCCGTAGATCTGTTAGATGGCTGCAAACAAATAACTAAATTGAGCATCAAAATTGTGTGCAGAGGGGGAAAAAAATCAGAAACCTCTTTCCTCAATTACTTCGATCGTGATGGAGAACAAGACAAGCATTATGTCAGAACTACTTCAACGTCTGTACTATTGTACCTCTGCTTATTCGAGATGTGGCTCCAAAAGGCACGCTGTCTCTTAGCATTGTATCCGAGCTGAACACACAGGTTCATTTTAACTTCAGGTCAAAAAGCCACATGCTGGCCCCAGCTGCAACCTGACGGAGCAGCCACAGGAACTACAAGAAAAGCTGCAGGTGCAGAGCAAGATACGGTCTGACCACCGAGTTGCAGCTGTGCTGCCTGAAGCCCTTACTACAGCTTTACACACAGGTCCCCACACCCCCCCTGCCACCCCAAACAAGGACTCCTGGAGCACCTGAAGGGCCAGCACCTTGTAGGGCCACAGCCTCAAAGTAAACGCCACATGCAGTTTAAGCTTAAGCAGCTCTTTTCTTCAACCCACTTGTTAATGAGTCTACACAGGTGGAGTTTAAGGCCCAGGCTGCTTTGATTCTGAAGAAACAAGGATGAAAACCAAAAAACAGAATGGTTTTGCAAAGCCATGACCTCAACCTGACAACATTTCTCTATTTACTTTTAATTAATACAACCAAACTTAATTTTTCAATAATTCTAAAACACCAAAGGATAATCCACACATCAGCAATTATCTCACTTTATTCTGGAAAAAGAGGAAAACGTGAAGCAGAATGTGGAGTAAATCTGGCTCAGATTTGTGTCACTTGTCTTTAGGATTGAGCAGGTTGTCCCCAGCTGGCTGTGTGACCACTGGAAACTCACAGCCATCTCCAAGGGAAAACCGCTCCTCCATCTGCCAAAAGTTCTGCTCCTTCTCCTCCATCTACAGAAAGTCTTGGATAATGCTAAACATTAGGAAGAATGAAATCTGGAACACCTGCCATCCGCTCCAATTACCTCTGAAGTCTTCTATAGGCCCAACATTGAACATTTTCCAGCAAATCAATCCCTTAATCCTCATATCTTCTCAGTAAAATGCACCACATTGAAAGAGATCAGGAGAATCTCTCTCCAATATTAACAGAAAAATTTAAATACACACATGATCTGTGGCATAGGAAGATTTTTCTTTTGAGAAATAGGGGCACACAGAGTCTCTAGCTGAAATGTGTTACGTATGAAAGATGATGGGATCCTGAAGAAAATAAGTATGACCTGCACACCACGATTAGATTTTTCTTTACGCTAAGGCTGCAATTAAGAAGCAACAGTGAGTGGGATAAATATCCACTGCCATTTCTGAGTAAACAGAGGATCCTCATATACTTGATGTGCAGATGGGGATAAAATAACTCAAGCAGGGGCTGAGGGCAGCTCAGGGCAAGGAAAATGCAGCAAACCCATAGCACAGCAACGCACGAGATCATCAAAAGCAAGAACATCCACAGCCCATGTGTAAAGCCCAAAGTTACCATGCCCGAACCAGGGAGGCACTGTTGATAATTTCCAAGTGACAACTTTTTGGATCACCCCGAAGCGATGCCCATGGCCCTCGGTGTTACCGCACTCGGAGGAACCGACCCTCAGAGGGTCTGGGACCATCGCTCTGCACCTCGAGTCCTGCTGACAACCCACCGAGAGCAAAACCAGCCCGTGGTGCAGCACCGGTACCAGCCCCCAACCCCGAGGGCACCGACCCAGCCCCAAACTCCTCATTTTCGTCATCTCTAGAGTCACTTGCCCATTAAAACTTTCAGTTAGCATAAAGCCCATCCCTGAAAAAAAACAATCAAACAAACAAACAAAAAAAACCACTAAAACCAACAACACCACCTTTCGCCTTCCAGGGCGGTTTTTTGTTAGCACTGTCCCCACCCGACCCGGGTGACCGCTCGGTGCTCACGGAGCCGCAGACCCCGCGCAGCGTCCCCGTCCCCTCTCTGGGCACCGGGACCCACCAGCACGTCCCTGAAGAGCAGCTGAGGAGCCGAGTGAACGGTCCAGTCGACAGCCCCGCCGTCGGGGATCTTGATGCGGATGACCAGCGCCTGGCTCTCCATGGCGCGGGAGGGGCCGCAGAGCAGCCAGAGCATCCCCGCCCCGCCGGGCTCACATGCTGCGGCGGGGCCTGGGGCTGCTCGGTGGGGCCCGGGGCTCCTCGGCTGGGCCCGGGATGTGCCGCCCCGCCTCGCCCACAGGAAGGACTCGCTGCTCCGGAACCAAAACGGAGGGGCCGGGAGGAGGGAGACATGGAGGAGGAGAAGAAGGAAGGGGAGGAGGGATCGGAGGCGGCGCCATGTTGGGGGAGGAGGCGCCCTCAGCGCTGTGACAGCCCGGGGAGCGGGAACCGCCTGAGGAGCTGAGAAGGACCGATTTTATTATCCCCCCCCCCCCCCCCCCCGCACTTATTATGCCTTCTACTTGTAACAGGAAACTCACTGTTGAGACAGCAGAGTCAGGCCTGGATTCCTGCGTTAACTAAAGAGCGTGCAAAGTCCTCAGTGCTGCCCATCTTCAAAATGCAGAGTATTGAGTTGTCCAGTAACAGCTTCTCCTTAAGGACTCATGGAGTGTTTCTCCTCAGGTTATCCAATCTAACACAGAAAAACATATACGCTAAGAAACCCGTGCCACAGTCCATACACCCCTGCCCAGGCCCTCCCAGTAGGACACAACGCAAACCAGTCCCTTGGGTACCGTGGCAGGGCTGCTCTGTGTTCTGCTCGTTACTGGAATATCCAAACATCGGTATTAATGTGCTTTAAGCAGTTTTGTCAATAGCCAATAGCTTTTATCTGTCTCTAAATCACAGAACACTCCCCTAAATATCTCCAGTGCTGATGTCAAGGTTAAATTCTTCCATCAAAGTCTTTCCCCATCAGTTCAGTGGTGCAGCTGAAAACAGCCCATATTTCAAAAAGCCCGTCTTAAAGCATCGCTCTAACAAAAGAAAATCCCCGTTAGAAGTTATGTCCGGCTTCTTAAGCAGCAGAAAAGAACGGTTACGTGTTGGGGCATGACAGAGATGTAATCTTCCCACCACAATCACATGCCATCTTATGCTGTGTGCAGCTTTTTTAAAAACCAGCTTTTTTGCCTGACAGAAGTCAGAGGAAGGTTCCCCATTCTGCAGCACTAAACTTTCCAGTTCTTTTAGTGGAAGAAAAGCATTAATCTCAATTGTCGGCTATTGATCTGTGTATTTTATCACAATCACATTATCATCTATGACAAACTGAACTATTTGAGTTATATTCTCAATTTAGAGAGAGAAAAAAATTGAAGGTATATTTAATTCCTGAAACATCTTCAAGCTTCCTTATATTAAAATTCTACTTTGTGCTCCAGGAAAAAAATAAAAAAGGCTCTTTGAATGGTCATTAGCAGAGATAAATTCTCTCTCTGTTCAATAACTTTATAATTTAGTTCCTACACTAGAAATTAATAGAGCTCCAACTCCTAAGTATCTAAGGGATTGGTGCTGTCCACACAGACGCCTTTCTGCTCAAATGAACCTTTTACTCGCAGTCCCCATGTACCTTCAGTCAGGTTCATTTCAATCAGATTCATTTTCTATTACAGTTTTAAGAATAGGATACAAAAATCATAGTATTTCTATAGAACTGCAATTTTTCTAAAATGTCTTTTTCATTTATAAGACTATGGGGAAAACCAACTCAATTTGCATAAATATTATGCAGCTTTTCTGGAGCTAATGATAACCTGTATCCCCCATTCTGATTTGTGTTGATGCAGCTGTAATCAAAGTTCAAGGTTTTTTAAATCTCAGGAAGGAAAACACATCAAACATCTGTTTCTTGATACAGGTTTGGTTTTGCCACATTTTTCTTTAAAATCCATCTTTCCTAAGAAATTTTCCTTCTAATTACACCAACATTTGAAACAAACAGTTAAGTTTCATCATCCTGCAGAGTTGCTACTATGAGAACAGAACTTCACCAAAATCTATTTATGTATTTTTCCTCAATGTTGAGGGAAGAATTTGTGTAGCAAGACCACAGGTAGTTTTAAATTTGTATTATAAAATGTTCTTAAGGTTCAGTATTTGACTGTCCCAAGAATCTCCTCTTTAAAAGTTTCCCACACAGGAAGTTCAAGAATTCCAGAAAGCCACAGATAAAAATAATTAAGCAGTCTGATTTTCTCCACTAAATCCAGATGACAGGCTGTCAGCAAGAAATACGCATGTATTTCCTATTTATAATTACGTAGCCAAAGTTATTGTCTATCCACAATGAAATAACATTCAAAACCTGCAAAGGAACAATATATCAGTTCTTTAATTACACCAGAATCATGAAGCCCGTGGCTTCTATAAATTCTATTTTTATTTCTGAAGGGAGGAAATATCCTCGCAGACTTTCAGGCTGGTTTGATGCTCACTGCAGTCTGCTGCTGCTCTCTGCTGCTTTCCACTGCGCTTTGAGAGGACAGAGAGCTGGAGATAGCCACAGGGAAAAAAAATAAATAAATGTTTGTTTTTCAAGAAAAAGCACAATGCTGACACAGAAGAATACTAAAATTATGAGATTGGTCATGCTGTGGAATCTCACAGGAGTTATCGGTGAGTGGTAGGGAAAAAATGCTGTGCCCCACTGATTGCCTGGAACACAGGTACCGTGAGAATTTGCAAGGCCCTCAAAAAATAAGGAAATACATTATTACTTCTTTCCCTCTCTAAGTCCCACTGCAAAGGAAGTTATCTACCGCAAGTAATTTCCTATCTTTTCACTACCACAGACATCATATCATGAAATTTTGAGTCTCTCTACTAAAATTCCATAAAAATAAGGACGAGGACAGAACGTGCTGACTCCCCTGGCCCTATGCTTGCCCATTTCTGTTCCAGGACCTGTATCCGGGAAGTTTTCCTGCCATTGCTGCAGGGACTTGTGAGCTTAAGTTGAGGAGTGGATCAGGCCAATGCAGGTGAAAAGTGCAACGCTTAGAACTTACACAGTCCCCTTCACCCAGCATTTGACATAAACGCTATTTTTATAATGACCCTGACAATATGCTCATTGTAAATATTCAGTGGAAACAAAAGCAGGTGAATTATGCCAATTGCACTGGGCTGTATTAGAAGTTGAAGTGCACTAAAACCAGTATTAGGACCCAAAACGACTTTGCTCTAGTCCTGTGCTCAGACTATCGGATAGAAGGAAATGAGGCTGGGAAGGAAGCTGAGGAGAGAGCCAGAAAGTCCATTTTCATCACAGCTCACACTGGGCATCTCTGGGAAATTTAAACCTCACTACTATGAGAATTTCCCCAGCTATGACACAGGAATAACACACATTTACCAGACTAAACAGTTAACATTTGTTAACTACGTGTCCTAAACGTTATTCAGCATTTTACTGTATTACCATTACTGTGCCATATTGCATGTAATTCATATACAGTATGTAAAACAGACTCGGAGGAAGCAGAATCTAAATGCCAGTCTTTGGTTCACTAAATTCAATTTATCATCTCTGCCTCCTCCCTTCTAGACAGGTATTATACATAACAAAGGATAAGGTCTTCATTTTCTAGAGAAAATGGCACTTATCATTGCTTTAGTAGCATATATTTACATATATATATATATTTAAGGAGATTAATACATAACTTTCTCTGTTGATAAAATATAATGATGAAATTCAGCTTTTTTTTTCCCTTCCCACATCTTCAGGTTGCCAGTGAGCGCAGCAAACTGAATTCCCTGAGGCTTATGAAAAAGTAGGTCAACAGTGTCCAGACTTTCTAACCATATTCCTCTCTAAATGCACATCCTAGGAAAGAGTCACCCAAGTGTACCAGCTTGATCAATGCATGTATAGATTAAGATCACTTAAAACCAGCATTAAAACTTGCAGAAAACCAGCTGTGTGCCTCCCATGAAACACTTTGCACAGGCTCTCTGGAGTAAGAGGCAAAGGAATGTTTGTGAACCAAGTATCAGGTAATAAATTTCTCTTAATTTCAGTTCAGTGGGAGCAGAATCTGGCCCCAAATAGATCTTTTAAAACTTTCTCATAGTAAACTTGGAAAAAAAACTACCAACCAACAACACACTAGCCAAACCGAACACAACATTAAACTGAATTATTAACTGTTCAGTTCTTTCTTTAAATTATGAACATACTTTGAAATACAGCAGATTACAGGCATGTTTTATGTCTATTTTAAAGGCTAGGTATGATACACAGTGTAAACTGTAGCGGTTGGGTTGAGCAAAAATGGCTGTTATCATTAATGTGGTAACTGTACCCCCTCAGACCAGCTTCAGGAGCTGTGTAATTGTTTTTCTGTCAACCTATAAATTCTTGAGTAACAACAAAATTATTGTGATTTTTCCTACTAAATAATTCATGTATCGCAAAGCATGTATGTAACCAGGCCCATGAATCACTAAGCATGTAACAATCATGTCTAATGGCATTTATCCTTGCAAGAATAAAAATAGGTTTGATCTTATATCTTGTTCAAAAATTTCTAATGTTCTTGAAAAGTGGTTTATTTTGGAATTTATGCTTTAAACCTGAAAGTTTCCTTGATCAGACTTCTTGTCTGAAGGATTGCTTTTAATCATGTTTTACAGTTTTAATTCTATTAGGATTACTAATATCACTGAGAGTAATAAATTGGTTTTATAATGAACTAGAACAGGGCTCATAAAATGTGCTTAAAGTGATGCAATTGCTATTAAAATCACTCCAAGCCATACGGATCTACCTTACCAAGCAAACTGCGACCATAATGCATCCAAACTGAATTACAACACAAGACTGTTCCATCATTGCAAACCTCTCTATTTATTTAAATGCTGAACAGGTGCATAGTTGAGTTTTCTATAAGACAACCTCATACCTGAAAATGTTAATAATCTGGATCATTTATAACTTGAACTCGGACAAAATCGTGATCTCTGACAGACTGGTGCAGAAAGCTCTCATGCTACATGGACATCATTACTTTCTAAATGCATCTCGCAGTGCATTTACGAGAACATTATGATGTATTAGCATAAATAATTAAGGTTAAACGCCGCTCATCTATGAGTAATACAAATTTTGTGATACATTAGCCCTCTTTATTTCAGCTGCATTTATTCACTTACTGATTTGCAAAGGTCAGTAATTGACATCAAGTGTCCCAATCATTAATGCAAATTTTGATGTTCTACTACACACATGCTTTATTTAAAAGACTTAAATGAAAACATGGTAATAACAGCTTATTATTTTCTAGAAATAATTTTAAAAAAATCTTTTAAATGAACTTGGAATATACTAAGTGACAATTACTATTCTACATTCCCTTTGCTGTAATGCCAAAGTTGCCAGTTTTTCTTAGGTATATTTAAACTGAACAATACAGCTCAAGAAAACGCAACATGACATCTGCTTCCATAAATATGTATATTTGTGATGGAATCAAGACAACTCTCAGAATTATTAACTTACTTTTCTGTAGTGAACATGATTAAGTAGTTACAGCAAAAGCCAATTTAAATTAAGTTGCCAAAGTAAATAATACATGACGCAAAATCTCCTTTGTTTCAGGAAACGTTGGTCTAAACCAGAGACCTAAGAGCATTCAACTATTAAGAAATACCTGCATTTCATTCAATAATAACATACATCAGGGAGATCTATAATTATGGTTTGCAAAGGGATTTTGACATCAAGGATCTTTTTACTGACATTAGATTCTGGAAGGTGACTATTTAGTCAGCTCGCATTTTTCTACTTTGTTTTTCTTGCCTACAGAATTATTCCAATAAACTTTGTTTCATCAAAAACTGTAAGTCTGTCCATGAAAAAATGCAGTAACACTTCTGAGTGTGGGAAGAACAAACCCTAAACTCTTGTTCTCCTTTTCCAGAAAGCATCAGTAATGGGAGGAATGTCAAGAGGTTTGAGAATGCGTAGAGCTGAGGCAAGCAACACTGTAAAACCTGACATTTTTTGCTCCTTCTCAGTCCCATTCTAGCCATCTTTCCTACCAAATCCATCCTTGTCCACCTGAACACCACCCCCCCCCCTCTTCTATTCCAGCAGCCGTTTTGGCCAAAGTTTATCATTTGCTCAGAACATTCATCAGAGACCAAGCATTTACTCCACTCCATGGTCGTGTAGGAGCTCCAGACATTCCACATCACTGTTCCCCTTCCCTTCTCCAGCTTCTATCTCAGCCATTAAAAAAATAAAAAAGAAGAAAAAAAGAGTAGCCTTTCTCTCTGATGACGAGTAATTAACTTGCCTTCCTCCTCCACCACTGCAGAATTGGAACTGCTTTGAGTAAGTAAATTAGCTGATACCAGTGGACTTGCCCATAAGAGCTTCAAAAAGATTGACAGTTCCTGTCAAATGATTGACTCAAATTAAGGCAGAGGTTATTGATGTAGTTATTGTTTTATGGATTTTCAGTATTTATACAGTTCATTGGGCACAGTGAGCCTCGCAAGCCCCAGCAAGCACATCTTGCGTACAGGCACAGGTGCCTCATGTCAGCAGGTTCTGTTGTGGAACTTGGGATCCTCTGCTTTCCAGGAGTCTTGAGGAACTGAGATCTGGTCATGCCTGCTCAATTTTGCATGCACAGTAAATGCAAGTATGCAAAACCAAAAGAAAAGTCTCCAATTATTCTACCTAATGCTGCTATGCACTCAGAATTACAGCAGGTCAAGCTGAGGACAGATCTAACTTCTGCTGAAGTCAATGAGAGGTCAGTTGGCTCCAGGTTCCTCTGAAGGCTGGAGAAAAGCCCTGGATATCACTCCAGGGAAAGAAAGGGGACCCAGAAGGGGTCACAGCAAGTTATTTTTGAGACAATGTGAGTGTACTAATCATAAACAATTGGGAATATCAATCATTACTACTATCAAAATTAGTATTAACTTACACTGGAAAAAAGAACTTCACACTGAAACTGTGTCCACCTGAAGGTTAGTGAGTAGTACATCTTGTAGTGATAAAAGGAGTACCATTACATGTAAAAATTATACTTAAGTACAATGAGCTGCCTGGAACATGTTTGTATTACTAGTCACAAAACTTCCTTAAAACAAACATAAAATCACTCTTGTGTTGTCACAGTTTGGAGGAGTAGACAATAACAGAAAAGGGTATTTCTTGGGGCACTATCATCAGTGCCACACAGTCTCTAGTGAAACATTTGTCAAATATACAAAAAGGTATAAAAGTGAAATATAGTAATTAAGACCTGGGTTTTATCGATTGTGTGGCTTAAGTAATTTTTCACAACAAACGTAAGATTTAATAAGTATAAGTAGTTAAAGATCCTGACTTGGCTGTAGTCATTAGCATGTAATTGAACTGGTAAAAAAGATCAGTTAAACCTTGATTACCACCTTATCTTTGAAAGGCAATTAAGGACCTCAATCATTGCAACAAGATTTGATTGTGCAGCCTTTATTGGACATTGATCTTTCAGCAAAGCGCAGTTACATTTTCCATTAATTTACAGTAACACAGTTTAACTCGGATACCTGAGACCATTGACCTGGGTAAGATGTAATGCTAAGCGCTCGTTTAGGTTCAGATGCCCCCCATAGTCATTACTGTTTAAAAAGACTGCGACAAGGAGCAGCTACCTGATCCTCTGGGTTTAGACTAAGGTTTCATTTATCTAAGCAGTTGTTAAGTGAGGTGAAACAAAGCTCTCTGCCTTTTTATGTCATCTCTCACTCATTTAAACATCATTCTTGAATACAGTCAAGAGATAATTAAGGCAAGACTTACAAAATAAACTACACTTTATATCAAATGGAAATGGCGCAGATCAAATCTGTAAAAAGTTAGAAGGGCCATTTTGTAGTCAATCATCTATAAAAAATATGGATCAACATTGATATGTGTTGCATATACAACATACACATAGTATAATAAGTACAAAAAGGAAGCTCCTAATTAAAACAATCACAAATCAATTGTTCTAGACCATGTTCATCCCTGCCTGCCATTGTTCCCCTGAGCCTCACAGAAATTTCTGGAACAAGATGGTATGAATCGTCTTGGCCCTCAACATTTCCATCTTGTGTTCAGGCCAAAACTTTAGATAAGTGATAAAAAAAATCTACTAACAGGTAAGCATTTCTAGCAAAAAGAGAATGAAAGTCAGATGAAGTATTTTACCTTTTGTTGAAGACAAGTAAGAAGGTTTATAGTCATACTTGAAAATTATTTTTGTCATTATGTAATAACTTGAGCGTTATCCCTTATAAATGGCATATTTTCCCTCTTAGGTACTACAGCAAGTCACATACAAGCCTCGATGAAAGGAATGAACGATGCTATATTTGCACTCTGCCCTCAGACATCTTCTAGTTCATCCTTTAGCATGATCAACTTCATAAGAGCAAGAGGTCTATTGATTTTCATGTAATACAAGAAAATATTACATTTGCTTAATTGTTACACAGAGAGATCATTGAACAAGAAATCAAGTCCCTGTTTAATGCTGCAAGCTGCACAGAATTGCAGTGATCAATAGGGTAGTTTGTCAAAGATGTTCTCTAAGGAGACTTGCCCATCAGTGTATGGACAAGGAGCCGTGCTGCCTGCACTTATTGAAAACCAGGTAAGCAAAGTCAGCAGGACCCATTATCAGAAATCAAACGAGCTGCGCTGATTGGAGGTGCAACTCCAATGAAGGGCTAGATTTATAGTCTGGTAATTAACAACCATTTCATCAACCTTGCGTTGAGACTGAACCTGTACAGCAAGATATTGACAAGATGCATGGCGATGAATGAGCAGTATTTGCCTTTAAACTTATGAGCTCCAGCTATTTAACTTTATCCAATACAGTGAAAATCAGTTCTAGAAAAATGCTAACAGTCATTTTTATTATTAATGAGGCTTCCTGTAATACTGTCGCTTCATGTTTGAGACCTATTTAATTTGTGTCAGGAATATTTTCCAGAATTAAATAGAACAGTGCAAGCACTTTTCTGATTAAAGTCATATTTAGTGTTGCTTTTAGAAAAAAACACATGTATTGCTTCATTAAGTGGGAAACAGTTCCGTTATCTGGAATTAAGTAAAAAAGTATTTAAGTGAAATTATACTACAGTCATAGCTTGAGAATAATTTCTTTAGGAATAGCAATTACCCTCCAAAACCAGTACCTACCTATTTTACATTTATCTTCCTACTTACAGAAATAGGAATAATGAACTTACGTCACCAGACGTGGTGTTTGGGATAAACAACATTATTTGCTGGCACTAAAATTAAGCACCAGTAATATATCCTGTACAGGTGTTTCTGTTGTTTGAACTTAATATCTGATAACTCCATATTTCCACTATCCAAATAACACCCTAACAGCTTTTTCTTTGCCCAGGTTTCCAACTGAATTTAAGTAATTCCAACATTATATGTGCCTGTTACAGCTGTGCTCAGTTACAGCTGGATAAATCAGTTCTTTTGCATCAAAAAATTAGGGTAGCATTCTTCTCATGCTCCTGTATTAGTTAAAAAATCAGCAATTTGTAAATTAGTGCAGGAGACTAAATCTTCTAGATTATTTCTGTTTTGTTACTTACCTGTAAAGCAACAAAAAGAAAATACTACTACTAATAATGTAGGTATCTGGAGAGTTCAAGAATTGCAAGAAATACAAACATATTTTAGATAGTTTATTTAAATATCATTTGAAGAAATGTGATACAGCCATTTTTAACTTCTTGAGGTGGTATTTTTCCAAAGAGTCTCCTGGGCAATTATGAATAGTCAGTGCCATAGAGTCAATCAAACATTCTTGCAATTATGACAGTTAATGCATTATGAAATATCTAGTCAGAGTCTAAACATAAGCAGCTCAATGTTTTCAGAGATGTTCTCAAAACACCTAAGGTATTCACAGTTTCCTTGCCCGCATGTTACAATTCAGTTCTCTAAGCTGGTAGATGAGATCTCTAAATTATCACAAGTTTGTTCAGCAGTACTAGTCACAACCCTTAGAAATATTAATTCTTCTCCCAAGGCTTCTACTTTTTCAACTTTACTGACCTCTGCAAAAGTAAATCTCTTATGACCAAAAAGTCCATGAAGCTTCCTGAAGACAGCATGTTAGGTAAAAGAATGCACCATAAAAACCGAAACCAAACAACCCAAACAGTCGCCTTCGGTTCTTTTTAGTCAAAGGGAGCAGGTATTTGTAGCAGCTGTAACACAGAAACCCACCAAATGACAGGTACTCGAGGGCATTATTTCAGTACATTGCGCCTTCATCTTCTTTATTTAGAAAATAAATAGTAACTGGGCCATGACTTGTATGAACAGTCTCTGTGACACTGACAAAGAACCAGGAGCCAATTCCATATAGTAAAGTTGGGATGCCTAAGAAAAGACAAAAACATGTTACATACAAAGACAGCAATCTAGGAAAACTAAACCCCCTATTAATAGTAAAGAATAATGACTCCAAAATCAAATTAGAGGAAAAGCATTCCTGTAAAAGCTGCCTTATTAATATTTTGCCTTTACTGAAATGCTTACAAACAGCTATTGGTACAGACCACCCTTCTTGTTATCAAGCACACAAGAATCAGAAAGCAGATTAAGAAAAGCAGTAATACGCAGGAATTAATAGAAAAAGAAAACAGGAGGATAGCAGTATGAAAGTGAAACATGGTCGTGCATACAGCCTGATTTCTACTGATTTTTATATAGATATATAGATATATATATATGTAAACACTAGTAAACCAACTCCCTGGACATCCATTTAGTTACTAGTTCAGCATTAGTTTCAGAGCAGAGACAGGCAGGACAACAGGCAGTGACTTCCTAGATCAGCAGGAAGCTGCTCTTGGGAAAATTAGATCAGTAGTCAAGAGTACCAACACCAGCAAAACTGCAGTGAGTAGAAAGGTGTATGTATAAAAACTGCTATCATTTCTAGGACTGCTGAGTTACCCACCTATTACAGACAATGGTATTTTACTTAATGTAGGGGAAAAAAATTGAGTTTGATTTAGGCCTTGAATTCAGCAAGGTACAGACACACCAAATGTGAGGTGCTTAAAGTTACTCAAGAACTTAATCATTTAAATACAAAACAGGCAGGGTAGCTGCAAGAAAGATGGGGTAGATAAAAGGTCCAACTATGGAGGGAAAAATAAAATCAGATTTTAAAATATTATTAAGAAATCAATCTTTGTGATTGTATTTTCTCACTACGTCGGTTGGGAAGATCAAAATAAGAAGACTAGAAGACATGTTTTGTAAAAACTCACTGAAGAGCAGCAAAGCAGATGAGATTTATTTTTTAAATTATGAAAACAAGAAACTGATTAAATTAGTTGTGCAACTGTCACCATTCAAGTAAGTGTATCCGTATACTATGTTTTGAATAATAATGTATTTTAAAACTTTCATTTTGTCCTTTTTTTTTTTTTTTACATTAATAAGGTGCTGTTGGCACATTTTGATTTATAAGCGCTTACACAGCAGCAGCACTTTAGGATGAAGAGTGGCCCGAGTCCTCCACTGCCTGTATCCAGGAGGCAAAAAAATAGCCCACGCACTTTATAAGAAACTAAGTGTTTTGGTTCATCTAACGCTCATGTATTTGCTTAAAGGCCAGAACTTCATTCCCGGTAACAGAACATGGAAAATGCCTCACACCCACCGCCGCCAGCCACCTGAACAACAAGCGCTCGCACCTCTTCTTTAAGGCGGTTTAATTTTTCACTCTCACAACTGGACGAGAAACACGAACTCGGTCAAACCCCGACGAGGATCGATTAACAGCTCAGCGTCCTCAGAGCTGCTGACAGGACGGTGCATTTCGCGAATCGTGTTTTCCTCACGCCGCCCGCTCCGAGCCGGCGGGGCCGCAGGACGCGGCACCGCAGGGGACGGGGAGCGCTGAGGCGCTGCCCGCGGTCGGAGACACCGGCGGGTCCCCACTCAGAGGCCTCGTACCGACCCCGGGGACGTCCCTCTCACCGACGAGCGCCGCTTTCACCTCACTCCCCCCACCGCCGTCCCGCCTGCGAGGGGCGCAGCCGCCTCAGGCCGAGGGGAGTCTCTCCGCCCGCCTCCCCGCCGGCGAGGGGAGCTGAGGGAGGCCGCGCACCGGCGCCGGGACGCGACTCACCGGCGTTGAGGACCTTCAGGGCGGTGAAGGCGACGTTCTGCAGCTCCAGGTCCTGCGGGGCGGCGCGGGAGCAGTGGTACTTGATGAAGGGGAAGCAGCCGGTGCGCAGGATGTGGTAGTTGGCGCCGTTCACCCGCCAGTTGAAGTGGGAGAGGCCGAACTGGTCGTTGCGGACGGCGCTGTACTTGACACAGTATGAGGTCCAGTGGGGGAGGCCGCGCTGCCGCAGGTGCTGGCTCAGCACCTCCGAGGCGGCGGGACGAGACGCTGGCGCTGCGCCCCGCCACAGCAGCAGCCCCACGGCCGCTTCGTGCAGCCGCCTCAGCGCTCGCATCCTGCGGAGCCGCCCCCCGCCACGACTCCTGCACCGGCGGCACCGGCCGCCGCGCCTGCGCCTCCTCCGCGCCTGCGCCCGCCTCGTGTCTGAGGGCGGGGAGAGGAAGGGCCGGTGGCGGCTGCCGTGGGACGGGGCTCTGGAGCGGGTTGTGTGTGTGAGCAGCGGGAGTGGTCCTGAGCTGTGGGTGTGAGACAGAGCGGGGCAGCCTGTGTGTGCGGCCCCTGAGGAGAGAGGAGGGCCCGGGAAGGGGGAGAGATGCGGGAAAGCCGGTTCCTGGGCACTTCTCCGCGCTGAGGTGAGGCGGACATCGTGTGAGGAGAAGCGAGTGTGTCAGCCCGCCCGGCACAGACCCAGGACGGGCCAGTCGTCCCCCAGTCGCACGTTATCGCTCATTACAGCGAGTGAGAATTCCCCAAAGAATCGGGTTTTGTGCTGAGGGGAGCAGCCGGTGTGTTGCTGGCACTCCTCACATCAGGTTAACGTGTGCTCAGGAAAAATTGTGTTAAGCTGCGTTGATTTCACTTGATGAAAGTTGATGGTGAAAGTGTTAGACCCCTCCGAAGAGAAAAATTTTAAAAGCATAGCCAATATTCCACGATATGATTTTTTCAAAATAAAATCTAAGGTTTTGAACCATTACACATTCGGGGGGGGTCGGGGGGGGAAGCTGTACAAAAAAGTCAACTGAGAAATGGGAATAATTTTTCCTTTTAAATATTGCAAGCAATATCTCAAACTCAGCAATCTTAAACCATTGAGCTATGTAGTATGAATATGCTAATTAATCAATTACTACCCAACAATGTACCCTGTTTATTTGCTGTAATGTACTACATATGTGTAGAGCCAGTAATTATTAATCATCATCAATAACAAATTTGACTCAAATTCACCTTCCTATAATGAATAGAGCATATAGTTAGCTTAAATATCTTTATCAGTGGCAAAAACGAGGACAGAAAAGCAGTTGGGATGTGATGCTGTGGCTCACTGTGGTGGAGGGCTGAACTGATGTTTCATGGTCAAAAATTATCTCCTATAAAGCTATTGCCTATAAAGTGGACATATGACAACTACTTTGATTTTTAAAAGTTTTTATTTCAAGATATTTTGCAGTTAACTTTGTGTTGCTCATATTGTTAAAAGTCCAAGAAGAAGGGAAAAACCCTTCAGCCTCTGGCAGCATCAGCACATAGCTGCACATCTGCTTGCATAATGTATTGCAAGCCTGTATTTACAAATGCATAGTAAAACGTTGCATACTTCAAAAGTATGCAAGGATCATGACCAAACATCTTTAAAATGAGGCTGGAAGTATTACGAAGCATTCTTCCAAATGTCTGCTGTTAATATTTGGTTGTCTCTGTGTTCATTGGATTCTGATACAGTCTGATCATTTGTGCATCAAAACCATCTCATGAAATGCACATCTTTGTGATGAAGCTAAAACCAGTCTAAGCATTCTTCAGTCAAGATGATATATTAAATTACGTTAATGAAGGTTGTGATCGATTGCAGTGCCTAATCTTTAGTGCCTGATTGCTGTAACAATCTGTAGTCTAAAATGAAGTACAGAGGATCCGTGTGCCCTAAAAGGGAGTACCGCAGACCTGTGACTGGTGGTTTGTTATATGGGAAGTGATCTTAGGTAATCACTGAGAAATGTTGTGGACTGGGCCAGTCTTAAAATTCCAGGGACTTGTCAGTTTAACCTAGACTGAAGGTGGGAGAGTCTCCTGGACTGTGCCTTGGAATGAGGCCTTGGAGATCCTTCAGGAAACAGGCAGGCTGAATACTTAATTTCAGACTTCTGGAAGTGGTTGTGCTGATGAGCTGCTTTTTTTTGCTTTGTGCTCAGGACTGTCATTCTAAATGTGGAAACTTGGGCTGAGTGCCTTCCATTCTCCCCCACCCAGGGCTTTAAACCTAACTATCTAAAAATTTCCAGTATCAACTATCCCAGTTTCCAGTATCAACTCCAGGTAACATTCTCTTGGAAGAATGACCTGAAATGTGTGTCACACATGTTACAGACAGTACATCAATTCTAGCAACAAGATCCATGAAGTGCTGCCAGCAAAATGCACATCTTCATTTGCAGCTCTGGCCCATTAAGGAGCACAAAACCTTTATTTTAATTGTCTCCATCTTCTGCAGTTGCTGCCAAACCCCACTGTCCCTCATCTGCTCCCCTAAGCATTCCTCCACACCTTGCAGCTGGGGAACCAGCGTGGGCTTTTGCTGTCATTACCTGCAGAATTCTTGGGCAATTCCCAATGAGCAGCCAAGCCTGGGCCATCTTTTATCTTTCTCACTTGCTCTGTTTTCTTCCCAGTCTAGATCATGGTCTGAATAGTGCTAAAATTCAAGCTACAGTTTAATGAGTCTGTTATTCCTTTAGTGAGTGTGAATAGGAGAATCATGACTATATTTCTTATTTTGTTTTTTTTATAGATTATAATTTCATTTTATATCTGCTGCATTGCTACAAAAAATACAATTTTTTGGCACCAGCAGCATGAGATTTGAATGTGAGAGACTGCAAAGCAGTTTGAATCCTTCCATCAGCTCAACACTCAGAAGTGTTAATAGTAATTAAAAACTTTTTTTTCCTCAAAATACATTTCACACTTTGCACATACTGAGAAATCTCTCTCACCATGGGAACTTTCAGATGTTCCCCGCAAAAACAGGTACAGTTTTCTTTTGTCAGAATAGAACAAAGACTCGAGGAAGTGCACGTTTCCATTACTCCCAGGACCCTGCAGTCTATTAAGTGCCAGTGAACTAATGAGCCTCTCAGACCTTATGTTCTTCTGCCTTGGATCAAGGCTTAATTTTCCTTAACCCTTAAGAAACCAGCTGTGCTCTCCTGTGCCTCCTCCTCCTCCAGGTTATTGCTTCTCCTGACCAACCTGGGGCATGACAGAGCTTGGATGTGAAGCCAGGTGACAATCTACAAAGAGCTTCTTAGCAGTAAAACAGAAGAGAATGCATTAGAACAGAGAACAAATATATCTCATCTTGTTGGAAGAACTCCTAAGCAAGTGAGAGATCAATGTTGTACCTACCACAGCTAAAAATACCTCTGGTACTTTCATTTCTAAGACTTACAGGAAGTTCATTCATTGGCTAAATTTCCATTAGAAAAATCTGTATGGGCTCTGGTATATCCAAAACCAAGACTTGTAAGAAAGGAATGAAAATAAACAAGAATTTAAAATATTCTTTTAGATTTTTATTTAAATCAGGGATCAGCATTTATGCAAACATCCTCATCTGCAGTTAATTATTTCTGTGACCAAAATAGAAGAGAAAAAGGCTAATCAAAATATAATGTTTGAAGGTAATGATCAAAAGACTCAGGTATCAGAAAAACTGGGCACTGATCTACAACTGCTTGGTTACATTTCATTATTTGTCTTAAAAACTGGTTTTACCTGAGCTTTTTGGAAAGTAACCTCAAAGATGTCCCTTGGGACAGTAGTGCCCATCTGATGAAAATGACACATTTTCCATAGTAAAATTCAGAATGTGTTATCTGTTGGGATGAGATTAGAGATTTGATGGACAAAGATAATTGTGCAGAAGTAACTGTTGTCCTTTACTACAACAGCACACAGCAATTCTGACCAAAAAAAAAAAAGTTCATACTGTCATTTCTGAAATACAGTTTCTGTTTTTAAAATCTTATTAATAGGGTTCACACAGTCTGTCTCACTAAACTGCTTTTCAGAAGTTGCTTTCTGTGAAAGAAGAGGTATTGTAAACACCGCACTCAGAAACCATGGAAATTGCTCTGTCTCGGTTCATGTTACTTCATGCGCCAATGCAGAAGAAAAACCAAACCTGTTCTTACAGATGAGAAACAGTTTCCAGAAGCATAAAGAATAAGGCACTTAAACATTTTCTGTTAACTATTCTTTCAGAGCATCTGCTTTCAAAGGTTGCTCTTCTTCCAATTTCAGTTTGTTTTCTGCTGTAATTCCTAGAATTGCTTCAATATCTTGAATTGCCATCTGTAACGGATTCAAGAAATACAAGTTATTTAATGGGTGTTATAATGAAATCTAGCAGCCAAAATGCACAGCTGGCAGTACTTGCCCTGAAAAGGTAACCAGTGTTACACAGGACACGATGCGCCAGTTAAAGCTACTATTACTTTGGGGACAGGTGGGGGAATTATTAGTAAATATGTACAAGTCTCAGGTAAATAAAAAATACAATTCGTTGCAATTCGTACTTCTAATTAACTAACAGGTGTTCTGTTTCACATATGTAAATCACTGTTAACTCACTCTGAAGAAGAGTTCCCTTTTATATTTTTTTCAATGGTTGCCTTTCACTCCTCATATTGAAAAAAAAAGGATTTTTTGCTTGTTTATTCTGCAACACATTGAAATTTAATTCTATGTTTTCTAAAACTGTAACTTCACACTCTGCTGGCCAGAGGATAATACAGTCAGAGTTAAGACTGGAAAGAATCTGATATAAATTATGTGATGTAAGATACAAATCTGTAACAGTGCTCAGCTTTACCTTTCTACAAAACACTTAAAGACAGGATCTTAGAAACTTCTAATAAAGTTAAAGGTGATGTAGTTCAGCAAAAGAACTCCCTCCGGAAAATGGAGCTATTCTCTGGAATCAAAAAGCTGCATTGTGATGAGTCCTTGTTTCAGGGCACGGGGTTGGATTCATTATTGCTTTTCTGTCTCTCTTTGCCAACGAGGTCGGTACGAAGGAGTTCAGGGTAGAGGTGGCATCTCCTGGGGGGATGTTCCTGGTGCAAGAAGCCCCTGCGCTCTGTCCTGCCTCCCCCCACCCCACCCCAGAGCATCCTCTGGTACCCAGGGGTGGGTGGAAAAAAATGGGGAATAAAACTGAGATGTGTGAATTGGATGGTGGGGTGAGGGATATGAACAAACGGGTGAGGTACTCAGTGGCTGCCGGCTGGAAAGAAATCAGCATTAATTATCGAAAGAGCTCTTATAAACTGGGAAGTTTGTTTCTAATTTCAGCTTCCTACCTTGATGAAGTCCCTTTAAAATAAACCAGACAACTGTGAGAAAACCGTCTGAGGCAGTGCCAAGAGCTCCTTCGCTCTTACAAAGGACAATCGGGAGCATTACATTACAGATGATTCCACGCTGAAGTATGTCTCTTTTCAAAGAAAAAGTTTCAAACTTAAATTTAACTAACAGGTTCACTGGGAGACTTAATATATTGACCTAGACACTGTCACATATATACCACTAACAATAAAAAAGGAATGGTTTAGCACTTGTTTATGATACAGCATGAGGTATTTTCAGCCCTTGTACCAAAACTAAGCAGGATCGTTAGTTAATTAACACCTCACCTTAAAATTGGTCTCGCCTTGCATATTAGGTGCTGATATTTCTTGATGGATGATGAAGAGATTGCGAGCAAAGGTCATGAGGACCCCCTGGAGATCCTCTCCGATTGTTCTGTTAATGATATCCAAACAAATGAGTTTACCAATGATTCCCTTCACATGCTTAAAAACAATCGCCCTCTCATTTGTGCCTGTCTGGTGATGGAATTTAATGAGTATTTTCAATCTCACAAGGTGGCAATCTTCAGGGAGATATGAAAGATGAGGCTCCATTTTAACTTGTCAACAGAGAGGATTTGAGTAATAAATAATTTTTATTAATCAACTTAGCAGAAGTAAGCAGGTAGGTTTCAGCTACCACAGAGTTGGGGCTGAGACAGGAGAACACTGTAAACATCTGGATTAGTTCACAAGAACTGTTGCTTCTGCTTACAATTCATGAAAGGCATCTGGAAGAGAAATTTCAGCTGTATTAGCATTTCTTAAATTGTTGTAGCTTTTGAGGCTTTGGTTTCTCAGTGGCACATACAGACTCAATACCTACAATCTTATGGAATGGGATATTATGCAGAGGAAGAATCTCCTCTTTGCAGTTCCCTCCTCATCACATGCTCACTCTATGGACTGACTATCTTAGCCTCCCCCCTCAAGAAGGATTTCTGCTGAGTTGTTGAGCTGAATCAGGTCCTGGAGAGGTGTAGAAGCACCAGAGACAACGCAAAGGGAGGGTCAGGAGGAGGACTCCATAGCCGGGTCCGGGAAGGAAAGAGCTGACCTTTCAGCATCAGTGGGCTCTCAGGAGAGCTTAGGGACTCACAGAACCCTTTCAGATGCCTAAATCGCTTTTTAAATGGCTCCAGTATATATTTTACACATTCTTGTTTAGTGATTTTCTTTCCAATTAATCTTGCAGCTCAGTCATCTCAGCTGCCTACATTGTGACTGCAGCTGAGTGCAGAGCAGAATAGGAATATCTGAGCTTTAAACAAATCCAGCTCCCCTGTTTACTCCCAATAGCCTCATGCACAAGGAGCTGGGTAGAGGCTGGAAGCATCGGAGCCCTAGAAACAATCTTCAGGACTCATTTAGCTCATTCCCTGTGCTAGGGCAAATCAATGCCACTTACACAATCCTGACAGAGGTTTGTGTAATCTGTTACTAAACACTGTCAATGACAACTGCACCGAAAAATCTAATTAGTTCTTCCCTCACTATCAGAAATTTTTCTTACGCTGAACGTGAATCTTTCTTGCTGCAAGCTCATTTCTCCTTATCCTACCAACAAAGACATGGAAATCAGATTTTTCCTTCCCACAGAGGCTTTTTATGTGCTTGAAGACTGTCAGCAGATCTCACTTCTGCATCCTCTCCTCCACGCCCTTTAGTCTTGCCTTGTAAGCCAGGCTTTCTAGAACTCTACACATTTTCCTTGCCTCCCTCTGAGCAGAATGGAAGGATTACTTCCAACGTACTCCCAGGCTGTATTCTTTCCCTTTTTCTATAAGATCATGACATCATGACTAGCAGGCAGTTTGCAAACCACTGCAATGCACAGATCATTTTCTGTAAAGCCAGTTCCTCATGTTCATTCCTGCTATCTCAGTGTAATTTCTTGCACCTGGTTCCAACTGACTGTAATTCTGTTTTTCATATTGCTTCTTCAATTTGTCAAGATCATGTTGAATTCTATTCCTGCCCTCCAAAGTACTTGCAGTCGCATCCAGCGCACAAGGAAGCTGTTTTCTTACCCAGGTCATTGACGAAATAGTTCCAGCATCAAAGGAGTACAGAACAGACTGAGAACAGACCCTTTCAGCCCCTCACTCATCATGTCATATTTGGGCAGTAAACTTTACATAAATTTTCTCTGAACGGAAGTTTTCAGTGAGTGGATTGTAGATTTCTGCAGGTGACACTTTCTTAGACTTCTTAGGAGAGGCTCATAATGTCTAAAGAAGTACTAAACTCCCAGATCTGCTGTTGCCTGACTGCTGTTGATCGCTTATACAGAATATAAAAAGGCATTAAACTTCAACCTCCTTTGCATCCCGTATAGCATGTTTTTAATAATGTTGCCTGTGAAGGGAAACCTGTGGTGATCTGTGTGGTCTCACAGCTAAACTGGCAGTGACCTGCAGGGGTGTTCAGTCTGCAATGCTCTCATCCTTTCATCTCAGCAGACTCCCGTACCTTTTTTGTTACTAAAATGCTGAAAACCACCCCAAAACTGTACAAAAGGCCAACCTTACAATAAACCATTCTACTTTCCTAAAGAGGAGGTGACAGTGAACTTGAACATGCGGTGGCCTGACTGTTCCTTTCCCTGGTGACCATCTGTGTGTGCCCAACTGGTTATCAGGCCAGGGAACCGCCGGTGCAGACTTACATCATTCCCAGGCTGGATCGCTTCTGATCTTCGTACAATATAAAAACTGTTCCCTGTTTTTCCTGTTAAATCAAAAGAAAAAATGCTTTAATTATTCCTAAAATAGTGATAATTATAATAAATGTATTAAACATGCAGAGTAAGTACATAACCATATCTAAGAAAGGCTAATTTTGAATTTTGTGTCATGGATTATTGCTCAGTGTAAGCAGATTATTGTTACAATTTATTATAGAGAATACAACACATTAACTTTACGTAAATAGAATACATAAGACAGTCTATTCAATAGCAAATATTTTTGTTCCAATGTAGTTAGAGGTGGTCATAAGTATCTCAAAAACTATTTCCTTACACAGTTATTTTTACCAGTTAACTCCTAAAAGCCTTACACACACTTAAATTAAGAGTGAAAATATATTTAGTTTTCCATTTTTTAAAGTTTACCTCCTGTTCTGCTTCCTCGTGGCTGGATACTGGTGACAGTTTGGTCAGCAGCAAAACTCACTGTTTGACTTTCAGATTTGCTGAGTGACAAACAAACATCTGCCACCCCTGGGGGGGTTTATACTGAGAAAACACATACAATTCTGCATTTCCCAGTGAAGCCTTAGGATCAGAAATCTCTATCTGCTGTTCTGTCTTGTATAACATCTTCTAAGCTCTTTTACATTTCATTCAGCACTGCAGTTCTTCAAGACTTATACCCAGCTAAGTGTTATCATATTAGACTAATTTTTACAGGGACTACCAAAGACCTTGATGCAATTCAGAGTTCATTAATTAGCATCATGAAAACAATTTAAAATAAAATCAATCCCAATGTATACCAAGCAAAACTGTAGCACACCACCTTGCTGTGTTTTTAACAGAACACTTTAACATTATATTATGCTAAACAGAACACTTCAGTTTCACATTGTGCTAAAAGTGGTTTCACCATATTAGAATTTAGATACAAAAATTATGCAGAGTGAATATCGCATTTTCTAGTCTTTCCCGTTTGTACCTGGAGGTCAAATCCAACGCCGTGAGCTTGACACATCTGGAAGAGAAGGTTGTAGGAGACCCCTGAGAGACCAGAGTGTCTCAGCTGAGCGCTTGCTGCCGCACACCGGTTGCTTCTTGGAGCAGGCTGGAGAAAACACCACCACAGGCTTTATTTTCATACCATTTCTATCGGAAACCAACAATTTACTCTTTAAATGGCCTTTTCTCAGTGAACTCATGTGAGTATGGAGTAAGGCTCCATTTGGAGGAACTCATGTTAACACAATGTCTATTCAGCATGGACATTTCCACGCAGCAAAATTAAATCCTCACCTCATGCTGTACGTGAAACCTTATATTATAGATCTGCTCTACAGAATCCCTCTTTATGTACCACAATTGATATTTTCACAGCTTCATTGGTAACTGAGCCCTGTGAAATCATTCTATGTGGATCCTTTGCACCTCTCCTGCCCTGCGGTAACACATGTTGCTCTAGAGTCAGCTCTTCGTGGTAACAGAAATTCCAAAGCTGATCATCAGTAGTTTTTGAAATGGGGTTTCTCCAAGACTGAACATTCTGCTGCAGCGTTACTATGCAGAATTTTTCCAGCAAGTCTTTGGGGAGATGAGGCCCCAAGGAGCTACACAACTGACACCAGTGGACTTCGCACTGTGGATAAACACCAGCACTGCATTGAGTTTAAACTCTTACCCATGTGTAGGACAAAAGAACTGGGATGTTGCACTGAGCAGAATTGAATGGAGACGTTTGCCTAAACCAAGACTTATTTTTAATACTGGACTGTTCATTCAGAGTGCAGATACTGCACATCGAAGCATGTAATTTACAGTATTTTTTCTAAAATGATATTTGTTTTGACATTGACTCATTTACGTTGACATAGTTGAAATCCTTATATAATACATCTCTGCCTGAAAATTAATCATGTTTATAATATTCTGAGAATTAATAACACCCATTGCTCAAGTCATTAACTTAAAAAAGGAGCTTCCAAAATCTGTTCTCTGCAGTAGGGGACCACAAATAAATGAATGCTTGATAAAATAATCCAAGTAGCAGTTTAACAAGCGTAAACTTGAATGTGGCTGCAATAACACAGAACTATTGTTTAAGGGTTGGCATCAGGTTGATGAGGTGCTTATTTCAGCTACAAAGCATGCATACACATGCATAATGAACTGCAGGATGAATTATTAATGTGTTGCTTATTTAGCCTCATCTGTCTAGAAGATAATGTATCCTAACTATAATGAGTGATTGGTTTTGTACATAATTACAGTAGCAGCAGTATCTAGGAAATTTGTTCTTTCAAAGAAGGATTTCTAAAAATAAAAATCATCACACAAACTCAGTTGCTGCTCCATTTTATCAAAATCAAACCTACCAGGACTGAGAATATATAATAAATTAAAAGGGACAGAATCATTATTAACATCATAATTTTTACACAAAGTGTTTTACTTAATCATTCATTACAGATCATGTGCTGTAAAAGCATTTGTCTCTTGGTTTGTTTGTTTCTTTTTCTAAAGATATTTTCCAGAGAGAGTGCATTTTTTGTAGTTAACTCTTAAGGAGATAAAAACCTCTGGAAAAAAAGAAGAAAAATAAGGGATATAGTGTCACTTTATGTTAAATCTGACAGAATTTTAATTAAAAAAAAGTTGCTACTTGATTACTTTTCATTTCTGAAACTTGTACTACTGGGACCAATCATATCTAATTTACTTCTCTCCAACCAAAAGTGGTCGCTTGACAAGAACAATAGATCAAGAGCTCATTAACCTCTAAATTACAGCTCCATGACATTTTTGGAATGGTGCTACATTCCATCTTTATGGATGAAAAAAGAAGAGTTGTGAATCTCCTGTAAAACGTGTAAAACTGCATCTGTTTTATGTCTATATGTGTATATGTACATATCCACACATTTCTTATTCTCTGACCATTCTAGAGGCCTTTCTTCCCTTTTCAGAGGGACGGTCTCGTGGTTCATAGAGTATTAAATCCTGTGCCAAGACTGATCTACCAGCTGAGCCTGACCTGGTGATAGAAAATGGAAAGATTGACGCAGAACTGACCGAAGGTTCCGGGTTGAACTCAGGTGAGAGCTGGGAGGGGTTGAGGTGTCCAGATCCTTCCCCAGCTGGAGCCTCGGTGGTTTTACCCCCAGTTTTGTGCAAGAAAGTACAAAGCTGGAGCAGAACTTCAGTGCTTGAACTTCTGATCCCAAATCAGAGCTGATGGTTCATATTTCTTGACTGCTTTGAAGTTACTCCTGTAGTCAGGGCAACTTCTAAATTAGCCCATTTTTTACAACTTGAAAACTACCTAATATATTTAGAAGTTAGTTACTACCACAAACAATATTACTGAGTACAAAGGATGAATAATCAGGTAGCTATAAGCATCCAGAACCTTTCTCTTAATTTCTAACCTGATGGTATCCTATTTACTTTATTAATCTTCTAAAATCTAAAAGTAGCAGTTTAAAATCTGAAACAGGCAGATTCAGCTCCTCCAGAACAGACATCTAGGACAGATTTTTGACTTTTCAGTAATTAATAATTTTATTTGTAAACAAATAGCTGCTTACAGTTTTTGTCTCCTCATGCTGAATAGGTTGGCTTTTCATTTTATTTGATCCAAGAGATACTTCAAAGCGGCTGGAGTGACAATCCAGGTTTCCATCTGTCATGTACAACATGAGCTGAGTCAAGGCCAGCTGGTTACTATAGCAAAGGTCAAGGTCTGTTGCCCATACCTAATCAACACACAAACAGGTGCATTCAAATTAAAAAGAAAGAGAAAACAAGAAGAGTGAAACTCAGCAATCATATAAAGGAACAGTTATGCCTTTATTTTCACGTGTGTTGGTGTCCATACCTATGGTTTCCTTGTGCTGGTGTATCATTTGCACCACTTCCAAATGGGAACTTCAAAAATAACTTCTAAGAGAAAACCAAGAGGCTAGGGACAAAAAAGTGACCTGTACTACCAAGATTTTAGCACCAATTAGAACTAGTAGAGAGGCTCAACAGCTGTTAAGCCTGGATCACGTTAAATAGGTGATTATCTAAATACTAAACATCACACCTGGATTTTTTAGCTGAAAAATAATTAAGGTTAAATAAAGCCAACCTTCAGTTCTGAATTGGTATTTTGAGATAGAAAAAGGGAAGTTCCAGAAGGCAAAGCTAAAGTGAGTAAAACAAGTAGGGAAGTGTGAAATCCACATGCAAGAACATGTGTTGGTCAGCACAGGGTGCAGTGAAGCCCGTTCCCAGTGCGATCCAGGGCCTCATCAACTGATGGAGACTTTGGCACGTAGAAAACCATACGCCTTGTGCTGTGGTTCTGCTTCCACTCGCGCCGCTGGTTTGTAGCAGAAGGAAATACTGTGGATCGATTCTGCTCCTGACACCCTGAGTGGGGCTTTACCCAGGAGCTTTTCCCCACTTAAAAAACGTTTGAGCCTACGACGTCAATGAGAAATGGTAACGCACACAAAGATCTGCCCTACAGTGGACGCTTTTAGAACAAATCCAGCAGTGAGTGACTTGAATAAGCCTTTGAATGGTAAATGGCATCATTATAAGGATATTAAGAGGTCAAGCAGTCAAGGCCTCTTGGTAAACTGGAGTTAATTTCTGAATGATATGCACATAGTAATGCCCTTTTTATAATGGTGAATAAATCACATCAGTAACAGTTGTTAATATCTGGCTGCCAAGTATCTGTTGCTGTATTAAATATCCTATTTGTCACCTTAAATATTTCCTGCTGCATGGTATAAAATGCAAATCTGATGCTAATGGCTGGCTTTACGTAGTAATAAGGGAATGTTCCCCAATTACAATGCTTAATTTTCTTCAATAATTTATTCTTTATCATCACTTCTGCAAGGCAGGAAGGAACTTTCATATTGATGTGTACTTTTCCAGTATGCACTAACCTTTTCAATGAGCTGAATAGTAATTATAAACTATACATACTGTAGAAGCATTACATTAATTTCCATAAATATTATCAACAAACCAGTAACATCCAATGTGTCTTGAACCTTGTTTGAATTGGATTTTAGATCCTCAGTTAAAGCTTTGCCTCCAGAAAGAGATGACAGAGTTACGTGGAGGGACCGGCGACCACTGAGCATCTTGGATAATCCAAGGGCTGTTCACCACCTCGGACAAAGTGAACTGGTTGCTCCTAATCCAGACCCCGAGTTCACACCTGAATTGCTCCAACCTCCAAAGCTGCACCAGCGCGATCTGGAAGTTTTGCTGACACACAAACAGACAGGCAGGAGGCGAGTTTGACTGAACATGGACCATAAAATGGCTGAGAAGCACAGAAGCAAAGACATCACTGTGGCCATAGCGTTCTGGGTAAGTACAAGGGCTGTGTTTGGCCATGTGTAGAGAATGGGTTGAGCATTTCACAGCAGATAAAGTGTTAAAAACTGCAGCAAACATAAACAGCTGCTAGCACAAGCCAAATTCATTACGCCTTGGTGAAGATTCAGATAAACCATACCAAGTATGCAAGAGCACTTCCGTTTTGCAAGAGGCACTCAACAAATCCCATGTTGTCACTAACTAAAACTACATGTAAGCGACAACATTTTAATTTCAGATGTAGAGACCCATTAGTTTCTGTGTGATCCATTAAATGTAATCTGAACAACAACCCAGCACACCAGCCTGGCCCTAACTCCACTGTCACCTTCCCAGTCGCTGCCCTGGGAAGGCACTGAACCATTCCTGGAAGAAGAGAAAAAGCTTTTTACCAGGGCAAGTTTCACGATGGAAATCACGAGACCGACCAAACACTGGTTTAGGGTGTTTCTGTTTACTTTCAGAGTGTATCAACTAGTTGTTTTGGATGTGGCTTCATCATCTGACCTTTATCATTGACCTTCTTGCTGTCTACAACTGCCTGACAGGAGGTTGTAGCATGGCGGGGTGTTGGTCTCTTCTCCTGAGTAACAAACGATAGAAGAGGAACTGTCCTCCAGTTGCACCAGGGGAGGTTCAGATTGGATATTACAAAACATTTCTTCATTAAATGGGTTATGAAGCAGTGGAACAGGCTGCCCAGGGCAGAGGTGGAGTCACCATCCCTGGAGCGGTTTAAAAGACATGGAGATGAGACTCTTAGAGACATAGTTTAGTGCTAGATTTAAGTTATAATGAGCTTAAGGATCTCTTCCAACCAAAATGATTCTATTCTATGATTCTGTCTTAGACTGACAACAATCTTCCCATTCCCTACATAATTAAGGGCTTAGATCCACAGGGTGGACTGATGACCCTCCTGTGTAAGGCAGACAGGTGTCTGTCCCTCCTCTGCCTGTTACTGCGGGAGAGCTCGAAACACCCACTGAAGCTTCAGTTACATGCCTGGGTAAAGTCATTGTACTTTTTGCTTTTTAACTACAGGTTGCAGATCTCAGGCGCAAGGGGGAGGAAGGCAAACATAGCTGGGAACCTCCTGTCCACCCTTATTGCAAGGTAAAGCAGCCAAATGGTGATTTTAATGCGTGCCAGCTGGGATCACCCTGAGGATCCTTTTCCTGGCTCAGGATCCTCAGAGAATGCCAGAATATGGTCATGTCCCTTTCTGCCCTGGATACATCCCAGAAAATCCCTAATGTGGGGAGAAAAGAAGAATCAGATGGCATGAAATTCCAGCTTTGTCCTGGCAGGGGATTCCTTTTGGCCACAGAAATCCAGAAGTGCCCTTTAAATCCCCTTTGTGCTGCTACAGAAAGAGGAAAGACATAGGGCACGGGCAATGGGTATAGCTTTATTTTCATGGGTAATTTTGTCCCATTTCATTAGTTCAAATGAAGGCCAGATCATTAGTACCTAGCTGAGTAAATCCTTTGATGGAACAATGTCTAAGTCCCATTCCAGTTCCTGAAGGTCACAAATGCTCTTTGCAAAATTATAGCAACTGGATTGCAACAGGTTTTCCTTTAAAGTTCTATAAAGTAGGTGTCAAAAGCTTCTAGGATGCCTTGAAAATCTGAGCTGTGGTGTTGTTTTTGGGTTTCCTTTTTTGTTTGTTTGTGAGGTTTTTGTATTTCTTAGTGGCTTGGGGGTTATTTATTTTTTATTTTATGAATAGATTTCCATAGTCTATCAAGCAATGTCTGTGGAGGTCAGGCAGTTAATAACCAGATGAATTATCATCTACTCCAGTAAATCAGGAGGTGTTTGAAGAAGGCCTGTGCAAATGTCAAGTTTAAGTAAAGATAAAGAATGGTACAATCGTACAGATTAACAAATATCTATTACTTGAGTCCATCCTCATTTTCTGAGGCTATACAATAAGGGCACGTATGCAATCATAGGTATTTACAATTGTAGGTATCACATCCTAATAGGATTAAATAGCCAAATAGCATAACGTGGGCTTTCACCTGAGATTTTGGGACTTTCAGGACACTCTTGTGTTCAGAAATTAAGCTGGAACAGAGCTCACTTGTGAATCTAGAACTGAGATTTGATTTTCAAACAACAAGTGGATGTTCAAAGATAATCAGATTTGGGTTTTTATGATGACTTCTGGCTTTAAAAAAAAAAAATAAATAGGCAGCAGCTAAGATTTTAGATAGTTTCAAGACTGGTTTTAGATTAAGCTAAGCAAAGCACGAACTAGGACATTCCAGAATCCCACCATTTGAAGAAAATAGGTAGAGATACATCCTGCAAAACTTACTGGCTGTTTGTCCAAGGAAATAAGCTGAAGTGTAGAAGTGCTGCCTTTGGCACAGGCTGCCCAGCGCTGCCCGGAGCTGCTCTCCTTCGGCCTATGTCTTGGCATGGACACATCTCAAGTGAATCAAGTCACAATTACACTCGAATTCTTTAAAACTGCCATAAAAATGCTTCAGCTTTAAAACGTAAACTTGAGAAGAAAATATAAATTCTTAAAGAGTTACTAAATTATAGCTTTTCTTTCTCCAGTTTAACTGGTTTATCTGCATCTGGTATTGATATCTGCGTTATTGTAAAGAGCACACCTGCTATTTTTAAAGTAGTGTTTGCATGATTCTATAAAAATGACAATTAGTAAAATATTAATACAGCTAGTGTTGAAAAAGCTTTTGTGACTTAAAAAATTTGCAATAGAATTGATTATTTCAGCAGCGATCGCAGACAGGATCTTATCCGGCTGCCATCTCGTGGCAGTTGTTGGGATGATCCGGTGCAGGCCTGAAAACTTAAATTTTAGGGCCCTAGAACTCGCCCTAACCTCTATCCTGCTGAATTTAAGACTGGGGAGCTGCTTAATGAAAACACTTTGGCTCTTATTTGAAAATAACACATAAACATCCCCAGCTCTTCAATTCTCCTTTCGGTATGTTCTGCCTTATCTGGAAGGAGCTGGAGCACAAGTGTGATGGGAGCAGCTGAGGGACCTGGGGGGTTCAGCCTGGAGAACAGGAGCTGAGGGGAGACCTTCTGATCTCTGAACTGCCTGAAAGGAGCTTGGAGCCAGGGGGGGTCGGGCTCTGCTCCCCGGGAACAAGCGCCAGGACCAGAGGAAACAGCCTCAAGTTGCGCCAGGGGAGGTTGAGGTTGGATCTTGGGAACAATTTCCTGCCCACAGGGCTGTTGGGCATTGGAACAGGCTGCCCAGGGCAGTGGTGGAGTCACCATCCCTGGAGGGGTTGGACAGACGCGGAAATGAGGTTCTCAGGGACATGGGGTAGTGACGAGGGTGAGGGAACGGTTGGACTCGAAGATCTTGAGGGGCTTTTCCGACCAAAATGACTCTGTGATTCTATCTTTTCCTTTGTGCCGAAACTGAACTTAAGCCAGTGTTTGCTCACTATTGCTGCAAGAGCTACAGGGCTGTGTAAGCTATTAAACCAATGAAAAAGGTGACTTATGACCCTGCTTCTCCAAATTATCTGTACACACATCTATGGATGTAAGTAAGTTTATGCAATCAAGCAGCCCCACTCAATTAAATGGACTTACTTAGGTGCAGCTCCTTGACAACTTGGGGTCTGAGCAGCATTCAGTCAATACTGTGCAAGATTTTCCTTCAAAGGGTCAGGGCTTTGCTCTTTAAGATCAGTCTTGGCAAACAGAGCGGGAATCAGAAGTGATTCAGTCCAAGTTATGCATCTAAGTTCTCTCCTCCACTTTTCCCCCACCCCAGACACTGAAAACAGCACATCTCCATCTCACCTTCCCTCGGGAGCAAGTCACGGGTGTTTATAACTGAGGTAGAAAAAGATTCATGAGGCAAACAGAGAATTGTGTCAAGTCCCCAGCGCCTGCCTGTCAGATCAGGTGTGAAGACAATCAGACGGGAGTTGGACCCTCTTACAGGCACTTCCCTCAATGCTGTTGGTTGTAAACCGCAACCTCCTCCAGTTCTATAATAACCTAAGGAAGAGCTACATTTAGATGGCGGACAGTATGACCTGTCTCAGCAATGGCATGGGGACAGCATCCCTCTTGTCACCTTTTGGCCAGTGTAGGCTGCAAGAGAGTAAAGACACCGCTGTGTCTGTGATGGATAAAGCTCCATGGTGACCCCACAATGAGTTTCTCATTCCTACATTCCCGCTGACTTCCCTGTTTGACAGCCACGTGTTGCTCCTCACCCATCACACAGTCTTGTTGCTACCAGAGCTCCAAGGGAACACAGCAAGATGACAACAGCACATGAAGGAAAACACCTGCTAAGAGCAGCAATCTTTAAAAGTATAAGCAATACCCATTTCTTCATAGCAAAATTATTTTTATGCTTATGACATAGAGATTTTTTAAAGCTTTCAGAGTGAGGAGCCTGAAACCCACAATACATGTATTTCTTTGCTCTGAAGTCCCCTTTGCAGGATCGCACTGGGGAAATATGTGTGAAAACACAGATTGTGGCACACAGTCTGCACAAGGCAGGAATATGTTTTCACTTACTTGGCCCTTCACGTTTCTTAAAGAGGTGTATTAATCTCGCATGTAACTTTATGAAGGTTTCAGGGATTTTAAAGTATTTAAGTACTCAGGCTGTATTGGTAACAGATGTTCAATGATATATTTAATTTTCAGTTTTACAGAAAATATCATGTATCAGTTGATATTTTCTGTAAAATATAATTTTGAAATAATGCCCAAATGTACCATTCTTCCAGGAAATGTATCTGAGCCTTTCAGCTACTGCATTAAAGTGGGCACTTCTGAAATTAGTGAGCAAATGTTCTGTGAGTCTAATAGGATTTCTTGTTTGCCCAAAAAAATGGTGCTTTCAGGAGCACAATCTTTTATGTAAGCTCTCTCTCATAAGACAGATGGCATCATTAATTGCCTCTACATCTAGTTAAATTTTAAAACCTGTGCTTAAATAATGTTAAAGTTGTGGTACATGCTGACAAACACAGGAAATATTCAGGTAGAATCAATTGGAAACAACGGAAGAAAACCAAGACAGAACAGACAGGAATAACAAGAGGCCACAATAAACATCAACTGATTTAATACGGCCTTGTTCATGCCAGGAAATGTCACAACCTTTATAATCAAAGAAGCATTTCTGCATTTTGGTGAATTGGCTTGAGCGAAGCAATTGGCACAACTCCCATGACTTCAGTGGGTAAGAATGTCATCTCTTAATCCTTTTAAAGCACCTTCATATGGAAGTTGTCCAATGTGGCTTATCTGCGGTTCTAATTACAATGCCTGCATAAATACTTTTTTTTGGGAGTCAAATGTAACCGTGATCTGTATTTCAAAGCTAATATTATTCTGATTCTCTGGTTTACCACAGTCACCCTACAGCGGTATCAGTTACCAAAAGTCTGATTTTAAGCCTTTTCTAAGTGTACAATGGAATACTGTGATCATAGCACCGCCAAGAGCCAGCTTTGGCCAATAGATCCCATATACTAACTCTGGTTTTAAGTACAAGCCCTGTGTCTACAGCGTTGCCTCACGCTGTACAAGCCGTGATGTTCAGACAGAGGGATTTGAGCGTATACGGCCACCATGCCTCTCAAACTCCACCCACACCACACAGCCCCTTCATTTAAATGCAGATATGGTCCCTTTGACAGGAAAACATTTTTTTAAGCCTCCTAATTGAAGATGTAGAAGAAAACATCAAAACAGAAAAAACAAAACAAAACAAAACAAACAAACAAGGAGATGCACTGAAAATACAAGAAATAATTGAGATTTGATGCTGAAATAATGAATTAGCATTTGTATCCATAGGCTGGTTTGGACTTTGTATAGTTGTACCCAGTAAGCTCAACAATACTAATCATCACTAAAAATAAGGATTTTATGTTCTTTAGAAATGATTTCATTTTCTTTACTCTTCAAACACAAGGCTACTACCAGAACACTGAAAGCTGAGATTCTTCACCTAGATTTTACTTCACTTTGTTTTATTTCAGTCTGGCATTATGCTTTAGGTTTGTACACCTGTCATAATATTCAATCCTATTGGCCAATATCGACCAGATTTGGAAGAAGGTAAAATCATCAAATCTATTTAACTCCCATGAGATTCCCATGTAAGTAAGTGGGCAGAGGAAAGAGACCGTCCAGTGGGAAAGGCTGCAGGGGGAGTCCAGCTGGAGAACATGTGGGATTTGCCGTCAAGGCACAGGTCTGTGGGAAGCCTGGCTTCACTGCTCTTGAGCTCACAGAAATATTTTTGATTTTAATCAGAATACAGTATTCAATAATGCCCTTCAGTTGGTTTTGACAGTATCTGAGTGGTGAAAGAATTAAATAGATTATGTTGTGACAAATAAATCTGATTTTATGAATGAAACAAATGCCAGGTTCATCTAGCATAGAAACATGGGAGATTAATATTTTGTTACAAACTATGATCAAGGCTGATCATCAAAATTTCTGCCAGGGATTAAATTGTTTCTTTAAATCTATTATCTTACCTATTTGTTCCTTGGCTCTGAGAGCAGCGTGTGTTGGGACAAGATCCTCTGTCACTTACCAGATCTGAATGTTCCATTGTGCATGAGGGACAGTGGCCGCTCCGTGGCCCTGCCAGCCAGCCCAGGCAGCAGCAGATGCTGGAGTCAAACCCTTCTGCTCTCTTGAGTTATTACATTATTTTTTGTGTTGTCAAAAGGTCTGATAGAGCTGACTATGAGGTTTTGTAAACTCTGGCAGGGAGGACTAGGGTCACTAGAGTGGTTCTGATTTTACCTTTTAAAAAGACACTGTAACTCATCTACAGAAAGGACTCTCCTGGGCAAGATTCCATGGGAAAGTGTTTATTTAGTTCCATTTTGCTCAGTTATGCCTGCTGTAAGTCACACCGTGCTCCAGCACTCCAGAACTGCACTGGCTTCCTAGTAACATTTGCCTTTCTAGGTAATTCAAGGTGTTAACCTTGGAACATCATCATTTTAAATGCTTATTTTTCAGCCGAGACTCCCCTGACCTCTGCCTTTAATGTGCCCACAGAGCGATGTTTTCAGGACTGGAGGAAATATAATTTACTGACAGACACTCTCGTCAAACTCCTCTTGATACCAGCCATGCAGGACACCTCAGAGCTTTGAGAAACCAAAAGGGCTCTGCTAAAACCACTCAGCCTGTGCAGCCCACGGGGAAGACTCGTTAGGATGAGGATCCACAGAGGGAATTCCACAGGAACATTTGTGCTAGAGATAAAGAGCTCGAGCTATCATGTGAGCACATTTTAAGAAGTTACTGCCCCTCAACTGAGATGCTGTAGATGCTCCCAGGCCCCTGCAGCTGGGAAACAAAGGTTATTTCAATCCCCGCAGCGATACCTTTAACCACACGCACTGTCACGTGTCACACAGTGACCTCTGTCTGTATTTTGATTTTGGGGGATAATTTTGCAGACGGTGTGAGATTGCCTCTACTTTCTTGCAGTAAATTCTGCTTCTCAGACATTCTAAAAGCCAACTGGAGAGCAAAAGTAGTTCGGGTGAGCATTTTTTCCTTTTCCTTCCCAACAAACTGATATCCCACAGTCAGCTGTTCTGTACCAGCCAAGAGATGGTAATTCCTGACCCAGGGCTGGCACTTCTTGAGGCGGAACTTGACTGCTTTCCATTATCTCCCTCTGCTTCAATTAGCCATTATGATTAAACCAAATTGTTCATCACTACCATCCTATTTGCTATGAGAAATTGTCAATATTGCCTCTTCCTTAGATTCATCCTCAAACCTCATATCTGCATTCTTACAGACACTGGTTTACTCAAAAGAGTACAATAATCCCTGTAATTATTTTTACAGAGCAAAATACAAGAGATTCAGAATATTTTGAAATTAAAATAATCTAATCATCTTAGCCATAAGATCATCATCTGTAATTACCAGCTTAATACAGAATGCACTTATTTTAGGGAAAGAAAAGTCATTAGAAGAAATGAAAATATGATTTTCTTATTCACCCAGCTCTGAAAGCAGCCCTCCAGGCTTTGTTGTTTGTTTCTCCTCAGGCTGATGGAAAAAGGTTCCTGAGGTCTGGTCTAAATTTTATGCTATTGTTAGAATAACCATGTGCTCTACCTCCCTCCACTTCTCACCGCTTAGAGATAAAGCTTGTTCAACAGAGCAAGCAGATATTTCTTGATCTCAGGGGGACGGTGTGAAGTAACATAGCTGCCCCACTCACCTGCTGCTCCATAGTTTGTGGATGGACGAAAGTCACAAAGTCAACGGAGAAGTAACCAAGCACTCCTTTCGATTTACAGGTTTCTCCAATTTTTAAGCAGAGGGAATTGAGAACTGCCGGATCAACAGAAGACTGCGGAATGGTGGTGCCAGATGATCGCAAAGGACCATCAGCATGGAGCTGCTCTCCAGAGGACACGATTTCTATCTTGCCTGTTGGCTCTATCAGCATATCCACTGTCAGGTTTGTGACTTTTTCTGCACACGGGAAGGCTTCTATCACACCACCTAGCAAGAAATGAATTAGCTGTGAAGCTGGTAATCAAATTCACATGTGATGCTCTTCAGAGTGCACAGAATGAAACCATCCTGCTCCCATTGTGCTCAGTCATTGTAGGGAGGGCCGTTATGGAGATACAGTGAGTAAATAAGTGTGAAGTGAGCAGTGCAGCTAGAACCCAGGAATCTCCTAGAAGAGAATGAAATATCTCATTTGTTATAGCACTGTACAGTTCAACTAGTGGGTTTTGAGCTGCAGAGGCTTTGCAAGCAGTTCCGAACTATATTCATCCACATGAGAAACTTGGTGTGTAGGTGGGAAGGTTTGTACACAACAGCTTCTAGCACGGTTTCCCACTGGGAAATCACAAAGAAAACTGCTTGTCACTCTGGATTTGCCTTTTTACTGCATATAATGCCAGAACTCAGTTAGGATAAACTAATATGTCACATAAATTGGTTTTATATATGTTAACTGTCATTATTTTTCAAAAGCTTTGAATCATTATCTCTTCCACAGATAAAGACGTATATGAAATGTATATATCCATTATATATAATACAAAACATTGGTAGGGCAGAATCAGCACAGAAATTTACTACTGAACCACAAACACTGCATCTTTTCTGTCCAAAATTTGCCATACAAATATAGGGCGTTAACATGTCTGTGTGAAGCCCGCTCCCAGATGTGCTGATTTTCCAGCAATCAGAGAAGGGTTTTATCTGCGCTGCCTCTTCCAGACAGACCTGGGCTTTTTTTTGGCATCCGAAGGTGCCACGGGAGGATTTAATGCTGGAAGCCCAGCTGAGGGCTCGGCACCACGCAAATAAAAACTCTCCAGCTATCAGATTGGAACTTTGGTTGGAGGGCAAGAAAGAGCAGGGCCATGGGCTGACGAGAGTCTGTGCTGGTCACCGTAAGGGACAATGTGACACCACGTTACGGGTTCTCAGTGATGACACTGCCTGCCTGGAAGGCAAAAACTGGGGAGAAAAAGCTCAGGTCTTCTCCAGGCCAGTTAAAGATTACGAGCACGTTTCACTTCATGCAATGTATGTACAGAGCATCCAGAGTTCACATATCGTTCCCTTCCAGGTTGTATGGGAGAGAAACGGGAGTCTGGCAGCTGTTTGCTCACCAACACCTACAAAAGCTGAAATATTCTCACATTTACCTATGTGCAAACTCACATGCCAGCGTTCCCTGAAGCCCTTTGCAAAGGGTGAGGGCCTCCAGTACCCAGGATTAAAGAGTTGGTGCTTAGTGATTCAGAATCACATAATCTGGGATGAATATAGGTTAAATGCTTGGATAGGACATATGAATGATAGAACACTTGCCTATAATTCATTCGTAAATGAACATTTGAAGCATCATGGAGAAATAATAGGAGATGAATATTTAAATGGGCCCAAGATTAACAAGAATATGGCATACAATATGGTATAATTACTCCTTGTAACACTTAACAGCGACTTTGCAGTCTTATTTACCTTGACTAAGAAATGTTTGGAGGAATTTTTCCCATGTAGGGAATCGTTTCTCATTGACTGGCTGTACGTGCTGTGCTAAAAGGCCCGGCAGCTCCTGGGAGATCTTCACCAAAGCTGGCTCCTGCAGAAACAAATTAAATAGAACCACAAGCAATTTTACTACAGAAATGAAAACTGCTTGTGGGGTGATTAAAAACCAGGCCTCCAACAGGCAAAAAAAAAAAAAAAGAAGGCAAAAAAAATGTGGTTACTGTTTACCCACAGTCAGGAAGCCTTTTTTAATTTTTCTACTTCCTACTCCTCCCTCCTATTGGAAGCTGTCCTCTCAAAGACATACCCCCCCTTCAGTACAGCATCTATTTCATGATAATTTATATCAATAATTTGATGTGGCAACTGAAAATGCTAAGCACATGGTAACTGCTTGGGGATCAATACCAGCAGTCAATAACTTCTACATTGTTTGTATTTTGAAGCTGCACATATTGAAATTGTCACATAGGCCAGAAATAGTTTTACTGATTCTATGTTTAAGCTCTTACATCAAACCAAACACCTTTTAGTTAGTTTAAAACAAAACAAAAAACTAGGAAGAATGATCAACTCAAAGTGTTTCTGAAGCAGGAGATATCCTTTTATACTCTCCAATCTAACCAAAATTCACAAGTGTATTTGTGCTTCTGGTCGAATCTGATGATTCATACTATAGGAGATAAATCAGCTTTTTCTGAGTTTCAGATTCTTTACTATGTTATCACACAAAACAAACCCATTAAATACAGAAACTGTGTTGCTTTTACTGTTCAGAAACGTCCCAGAGCTACAGAAGCATATAAAGTGCAAGGACCCCGACTCTCTTGCTTCAGGCTCCTTTTCTTGCTGCTTCAGAAGCATTCGCTCCTTCCCCTGGGTCTCTTTGCTTCTGTTTTACATCCTCTCTCTTCAGCATCCCAAACTTCAGGAGATGACCGATCATCCTCTGATCCTGGCAATGTCCTAAGCCACATTCATATCATCTTGGGCTTTGGAGGAACGATAAAACCTTATGGCTAAAATTTAACAATAGGAGAAAAAAAATATATCTATTTTTCCAGATCAGCAAACTTGAAGAGATGGGCTTTGTCATGCAGCGCACGATGTGACGTAACCAAAAATACAAATTCAAAATCAGCTTACTGTGATTTATCTGCCAGAATGAGGAGGATGGGCCAATGACCAGGGAATCAACTTTGCATGTAGGAGCCCTAGATATACCTTGTTCCTGAACACAGTCTGCCTGAGACTTCAGGGAAGGGACTTTCTGACTGTGCCACAGCATCTGGCCTTGAAAGGGGGACAATTGCTGTCCCTACCACACATGGAATTGAGAGGAAAAAATGCCTTCAAAATATTGAGGTGCTTAGATAATTATGGTGATCTGGGGTATGTAGGCTCCTGTCATATACAAGAAGAAAAGATACTACAAAATGGTTGTAGTCAGTATACCATAAGCATCATGACCTTAACTTTATGGCAAAACCAAAGGACCACAAAGCCCGTGAGATCCAAGTTCAGAATTTACCAGATTCGGGTCTTGCACTGCTCATTTCCTTAAAACCTCTAAGGAGGAATTCAGGTTTTGTCTGTCTCAGCTGACCAGAACAACAGAGCAGGGAGCAAGTATCAGTTGGCCTTGTCTTGATTTGTATTTGCATTGAAATATTGCTAAGGCAAGAAGTCACGAGACTAGGTGATTCATTGCATGGTGAAAATCAACGCAGCTTTGGAAAGGCGATGTGAGCCATGACAGATGTCACCGAGTTGCTGACTCAAAAATCGTTTTGCGCCTCTGAGCGTGTTCAGCAATACCTCTGTCACACCGAGGCTCATCCCTGAGATCTCATCACTTTGGGTATTGTGCAATTTAAACAGAAACATTAAAAAACAAACAAACAAACAAACAGAAGAAGTCTGCAATGGTTGCCTGAAAGCTTTTGATAAATTACTGGGGAAAAAACTAATAATCCCAGCTGGATGCATGGAAGCATTTGAGAGTGCTGTGACCAAGCTCGTATCAGTAAAAATTAAACTACAGGCATGTGAACTGGGGTAAAATTTCCATGGGAGTTGAGGGCAGCTGCGCCAGCTCCATGGAGAAGTGCTGGGGACGGCTGTGTGTCCTTAAAACAGAATCACAGAGTCCTAGAATGTCTCAAGTTGGAAGGGACCCATAAGGATCACCAAAAGTCCAACTCCCTGTTCCTCACAGGACTACCTAAACAAAACCATATGACTAAGAGCATTGTCAAGATATTTAGAATCATTTTGGTTGGAAAAGACCCCCAAGATCTTCGAGTCAAACTGTTCCCCCACCCCTGGCACTACCCTATGTCCCTGAGAACCTCATCTCTGCCTCGGAACCCCCCAGGTCCCTCAGCTGCTCCCATCACACTTGTGCTCCAGCCCCTTTACATTTGAGATCCCTTTGTAAGTTTTTATACCAGATTTTGGAAATAACAACCCCAGTTTACCTGCACAAGAGCCCCAGCTTGACAGAAGCCTGCCCTGACACAGAGCAGAAGAGAGACTTGGCACTTGAGTCTTGAGCACCAGACCATCTCTCTTTGGACAGAGTTGTTTTCAAGGCTCACACATGGCTATGAAAGAAAGCTCCATAAAGTGGCTGCAAAATAGAGCAGAACTTTCAAACTTTACCATGTACCGAAGGGCACAGGTACCTGGCTCACAAAGAGGCCATTGGTAAGACACAAGTTCTCCATTCACCTCATCTACACATATAGTAACGTTGTGTGCTGGTACTCGCTGTCCATGTGATGGATGTTAGACAGGCAAGACCGTGGTACTAATAACTAACCCAAGAAAATCTGAAAAATGTTCTTGACATCAAACCCAACATGTGTATGTAACACTTAATGCCATGATAATCAAGGTGTTCATGGGAGGGAGTCAGGCAACCACTTTTTAAAGAGCAGCACCTGGGATTCTAGTTAAAGGGGTTTTTTTGCAACTCTAAGCTCTAAAAAGGCAATAATCCTGATTATAGGGAGTTTTAGTAGGCAAATTCAAGCCCAGATCTAACATTCACTCATGAAGTCAAACCTTTTAAAAGGAGCTGTGCTTGGTAGGCTAATTTCATTTAAATTGGACGGTATCTCCAGCAGAGTTTACCAATGTTTTGTCTCTTGATGTGGCCCAAACCAATTCAGAATCATAGGCTCAATGGAAACAGAGCATTTGTTCAAATCTTTCACCTGATGTTTCTTAGCACCAGTAAAAAAAGAGCAGCCCAAGTACTGGTTACGTCATGGAGAAATCTTTCAATCTATCCAAATCTGCTTTGCACCTTTTTATAACAATGAATAAATATTACACCTTTTTTCCTCAAGGATAAAATAATTCCTCACCCTTCTGCAAGCTGAATTTTGAAAGGCTTTCTTAGAATGGCAGTTGCAATAAAAAATTAGGACCAAACATGGCACATGTTGAAGGCATTGGTAGGAAATCTACTTGAGACATCAGTCACAGAAAAGCCTGTTGAGAAGATAAGTAAATAAATAGAAAGAAGAAGTAGACATAGAAATAGGAAGAAAGACCTGGGGACAGAAAGAGGCTGCGGAGCAGAATGCGTGAGAAAGACTTAGGGCTTTTTAGCTAAAAATCAGATTGAAAGGCAATTATTTAGACCTTGCAAGCAAATAGAGTGAAGAAAGTAACTCCAAATAAGTAAAGCTGCCTGGGCCAGAGAAGAATAAAATCAGCAGAGAGATCCTCAGCAATACAAACTGCCACAGCTCTGCTCAAGTCAATGAAGCTGTGGCAATTTATGCCACTTCAATGGCACTATGACAATTCATACCATTTATACCTTGTATCCTTTACACTGCGATCAGTGGAGCTCTGATAACTTATTCCAGCTGCCTTGGCATGAATTGGTCCAGTGCGGCTTATTCTGATGTTCTCAGCGTCGCCAGCAAACGCGGTTATATTGGAAGAGGCCAGTGACTCTCCAAATAACCGTCATTATTTCCTATTTTGAAAATTAAACCAATTTAACATTTTCTTCTAATTCAGACAGGTACACGCTGGCCAGAACCACAATCTACTGCACTGAACAAAACCATTTGAGAGGTTTATAAAAATGGAAATGTTTTTGGAAGCGATACACTGTGAATACCCTATCTGCTCAAAGTTTGCATCCTGATTTAAAGCCCAGGCATTTAATTGTTAACTGCAAATTTTAAAATTAAAAAGTGCCAATTTTGCTTCCACGAGCTGGAAAAGTATGTTCTGATAGAAGGTAACATCATGTAAAACAGCCATCATTACCAAGTAACACAAATGTTTTTTGTATGTAAAATTGCTTTGTAAAATATTTGCTCCATCTGCTGAAAGTAGCAAAGACAATTTTCCCCGATAGCTAATGGCCCATTTCAGCTGGATGGCAAGCGATTCACCGGGGCTGCGCCTTGCATTAAGCAGGATGGCAAAAAACAGCGCGCAGAATTCTCCACTTATGCCGTATTATCTACTCGCTGCTTCCCGAGAGCCCGTCCCTCATTATCGCGGCCTTCGCCGTGGATCAGCACACAGGACCGGGGTTGCTTTGACTCAAGAGGCTTTTTGTTAAAGCGAGGCACATATGCTATGCTTCAATACAAGAGCACAAAACAGCCACTTTCCCTGACGACAAGAACAAGGAGGTTAGTTCTCTTTCAACTTTCCAGCACTTAAACTGCTGTTCCTTTTTTTCACACCACATGGGGCCACGGTTTTCTCTTCGGGCTCATGCTGGCACTCCACACGCTGAGGATTTCAATATATAAAGATCAAGCACTTATTTTAATTCTAAATCCAACTACATACACACACACACACAAAAAGCAAAAAAAACCCCACTGGCCTAATCCACCCCCCCTCAATTGCCTGTTCCATTGTAGACTTTGCTATTTGCCATTCCTCCATTGAGAAGCGCGTGTTTACATTGTGCCCCCAACTCCTTCAACATCTGCTAACAGACCAATAAAAAATAAATAAACCAGGATTGTTTAGAAAGAGATCCTTTCTATTTCCTCCAAACACTCCTAAACAGGCAACGGCAATATGCTGCCAGATCCCTTTTTGTCTCAGAAAACAATATACGCGGAGAATATAGAATTGCTACAGCCTGTGCTACCAAAAAACAGACAGAAAGAGGATTTTGAATCTCTGTGAGCTTGTCAAATAATTTTGCGTGTCTATGCACAGCATGTTAGTTTGAGGTTAGGATAAATTTATTAAATGGTTTGCTTTTTCAATCAAAAAAATACTGCATTGCTATTTTATGCATAAAAGCATGTCCTTTGCAGGGCTGCAGCACTCTTCTTTCAAGGTTCCCTGCAACTACCTTCAGAGCAAAGAAAATGTAACATAATTGTCATAATCTTAAAAAAAAATCTCTTGTTAAAAAACTCATGTTTATTTTAAATGCGGCATTTGTAAATTCAGGACATTGGGATGTTAATCCTCATACAAAATAAGTAATATTTGAATGAGACTTGTCTATATTTGAATGAGATCTCTGCAAATGCATAGACAGTACAGATGCCCTCAGATTAATAACATTTTTCTAATGATTTTATTTTTCTCTGTTTCAATCTCTGTAAATTTTGTTTGCTTTTGTTCACTTGCCCTCCTTTCTGGCTCATATCTCTAAAGAAAGGATTCTAATGAATTCCAAAAATCTGATTTCAAAAAGAGAAAAGACATCATATAGACAATCCCTGTCACTTCCCAGGAATTTTGTCTAAATTGCCGAGCGGCAGTGCTAAAGGAATTGTCAGACAAAACCTGCATTGCGTTTCACAAACACCACACGGCTAAACTTCTTTCATTCGTAGAGTTGCCTCTGTGCTACTTTTTGGATTTTAGCAAAACAAACATTTTTAAAATAATCCAAGCAGGCATTTTATTGGCTGCAATAACATTAACGGATTTCAGATTTCTTTAGTGCTCTTGCTTTATCCTCTCCTTCCACGCTGTTATTGCGGCAAACTGGCACTTAAATTCAATTGATTCAAAATATTCAGGATCCATATGGCCTCAAACCCTGGAGCTGAAGTTCTGATATTGCCTCACTGCTGTTTTCCAGCATTTGCCTCTACTCCAGTCCCCAGATGGTGGAAGTAACATTTAAACCTCCTTTCCTCTGCCTTGTACAATAGACCTTGGCACCATTTCAACTGTTTACTCCGGTAATTAACAGCACTGATACCACAACAATTACAACTCCTACAATCTTAACACAATAATGCTATGAATTAGTGAGAGCTAATGGCTGGAAGGTATAGTGGTTCCAGACTGCGAGATCTGTGCATTTTTAGAATAAAATAAAAGGTACAAACAGCACGCTTGCGGTAGACAATGATTACCTAGTAATTAGTTTACACAAAGCTTCCTATTTAATGGCAAAACGCTGTAATTAACGCGTGACAGAAAATCAAAGGGTACTTTGTAAGCATATGAAAAATTAACACTGCAGGCCTATAGCTTTATGTACTGATTAGAAGCATATTAAATCAATAGGACATACAAACCCACAGCTTGCATATCTGATTATCTAAAGTCTTAAGAATGGATATCATGGCTTTAAATTAACCAAGGGATACAATTATCCTGCTTTATTTTACTGAGGATTTAAGAGTCACCTGAAACATCACTATGACAGCATCATAGATATATTAATAAACTGAATAAGAGCACTACAGTCTGTTCACAGAGACAGTGAATATTTAAACTATTTAGGATATATTGCTGACAGAGCATTGCCCATGCTAGAAAACAACCTGCAACTCTATTGCTTTATAGCTAATCAGGTTCTTCATTAACTCCTTGGGTTCTCTTTTTTTCCCCTAAGAAACATCCCACCAGCTGGAAGAAATTTTAAAAGCCTGTCAAAATATTGCAAATTGATATTCTGTGGATCTGTCAGAATTTCTGGCTGAAAAAATTACCACACCTGCAATTGCGAGTGTACAAACCCAGCAGCAGAGACGACGTCCCAAAGTCTGCCCGGGGGTTCCTCAGTGTTACACTAACACCAACTCCACTGCTTGCAGTTTATTCTGGTTTCAGTGTTATTTGTGGTGCTACCCCAGAACAAAGCTGGTGGCATTCCAAAAGGTGATGGGAGCGGTGAAAAGGAGAATGGACAGAAAAGAAGGAAAAAAGCAGTGTTGGGAGCTACCCTGTGTTCCCAGGCTGTCAGAAACAACCGCATGCCAGCAATGCCGTATTTCTGAAATTACACCTTTGACAGTATTACGGTTGGTTTTATTTTGATCTATTTACGTCTGTTTACTCTTTACTCTGAATTCTTCAGTAAAGAAGCAAGATGTGATCTGTAAACTTCGGGGTTCTTAACAGGAATGCAATTCATTCAACCAGTAAAGAATATGCTCACAGCTATTTGTGATTTTCAGATAATCACAAAGTTTATCTGTTACTTATTATAGAACTTCTGAAAGTTGAACACTATTTTATTTTTTTAACTTAAAAGAACATCTAGCATTTCACATCATTTTATCTTGGCCTTTGAAACAGTAATTTTCCAAATAGCAATCAATACAAAATCTGCAACCAGTGTCTGAATGTTGCTTTATGCAACTCAGACCAAAAGTCATATTTCCCAGATTTATCACCTTTTGAAAATATGTTGATTTCCTCTTACACATTTTAGCGAATTAACCAAGATATAGTCTGTAAGGAAAAGAAACCGTGACAAAATCCTGTGACACAGCTGGAGGCCGCAAGATTCAAACACTCTAACAGTTAAAACAGGAGGCTGCCCAAGTGTGCTAAATCACTTTTTTCTTCTACAACAGATATTTAATGGAGTGTTTTGAAATGGTTGTGTAGCTTTGGTCAGTTCTAATTGAGAGAATATTTGTTGCCTGTGTTTCTGCATCTTGTTTTAATCTTGTGTTTTCAGGTCTTTTCTTCTTTATCCCCATACTTACCTCCTTTTTGTCTTCAGTCTAATCTTTGTTATCTTTAGGATTGATACTTGATAAACTCACATCATGTTGCTGGTCCTGGTGGTTAATTAAGAGTTGCAGTGTAATAAAAGGTAATTCTAAAATTAATTTGACTAGTAATTTAACCTAGTGATTTAGATACTATTTAGAGTTCTATAGTTATACACAGGAAGGGATCTCTGCATAGTCCTGTGTTATTTTATGTAAAAGGGGAACTGTTAAAAGCAGAAAAAAAAAAAAGGGCAACACTATCAGGAGGGTGATGTTATCTTTCCTCTAAAAGGAAGGGAGGATGCAAGTGTTCTGAGAGTCTGAGGTGGCATTTTGAGCCCCAAGATTTGGAGTCGGAGACCAGGAGACATCACAGACTTTGACAAAAGTTCAAAAAGAAACAAAAGCACCAAATAGACTTCTGTAGACCACTTTTCCACCAGTGTCCATCTGGAATTCTGAGGGGCATCTGAGCAACTTTCTCCAAGGTCATGAAAAATGGCTGGATAAGTTCTGCTTAGCCCCCAGTCTTGTCTCTGATGGTGCTCACAAGTGGATGCCCAGGAAAGAGCATTTAGACAAGGTTCTTAGGACATGGTTTAGTGCTAGAGTGAGCTTACATTATGGTTGGACTCGATGATCCTGAGGGTCTCTTCCAACTGAAATGATTCTATAATTCTGTTCTATGAAAGGATGAAATCAGAGTCAGCGTTTCCGTTCCCCAGATACTCTCCCACAACCTCCAACAATTTGCAACTCAGAATTCCTCTAAGCCAGAAACTGTCAGCGATAAGAGTCAATAATTTTCCATGAATTTATGCAGTTTTCCAGTAAGGGTCCATTTAAGTATAGGTGAGATTTTCCAAAAACGGACCTGCTGGCTTTCAAAAAGAGTGAGCCACCAAGCTTCTCAGCGTACTTCGGAATACCAGAGAATAATAAGCATTGCAGACATCTTTCTCTAGGTATTTTTCTGCTGTGCACGGACTGAGTCTTTAACTGGTACAGAAAACAGGTTGGCAAATCATCCTCGAATGGCACAAGAGCATTTCACACAGCACATAACGCCTTACATGCACATGTTAAACAGTTCAAAATCTTATTTCCTCCCTACAGTAGTAATTCACATCGCAAGATACAATTAAACTGGTAAGGTGTCTCTACTTACTGATGTTTTTGCTCATAACTGAGGCCAGATCTTGATATTCTTTAGCAAACTGAGGAACGTCTCCACAAATGGCCTCACAAGTGCCAAATGTGCATTTGTGGAGGCAGCAGTTGTCTCAATATTGAATATTATTAGAATCTGGGCCTCGGGATGAAATTTTTTCTCTGCTGACAGACATCAGCAATGCCCATTGGCATGAAGGCCTTGCCGAGACATTCAGCATAGTTTGTGAATTCAGCCCTTTACTCAGCTGCAAAATAATTGTTCAGATAACTCAGATGCTGCATTAACAAGGTAAAATACATCGATAATCCTGTCTTGCATTTCTGTTTGCCCAATGTTATCTTTGAAATGAGGAATCTAAAATCAGTCTCATTTTTAGATGGAATGGATTTTTACACAGTTCAAACTCACGAACTACATTATTTTTAATCTGTTGCCTACTACATACCAATGAGGAAAATCTGGGTATCGTGTCTTAAACTGCTATGCAAATGAAGCTATTTGTAAGTATTAACATAATATAGTGCTTACAGTCATATTCTCATTTCTAATAATTCTACCAGAATGGAGAGTCTTTTCACTGTACTCTTAGCCTGCAGGATAGTCTTTCATCAAGAAGCTGAATTTTTCAATAACCTGCCAGCATCCGTTTTCTATGTGGCAGCCTGTGCCGTTGACACAATGTCTTCATTATCAAAAGAAACAGGTCTACATACTGTAATAGGACATTAAAGCATGCCTCTGCTCATAAACTAATGCTTTGATGTTTAAAAGTGTATTCCTTAACAAAGGATGATTTTAATCCTCAGCTCTCAATGGTAACACTCATTGGAGACTGCAATTCATTATATATAAAAAAGGTCTCCTGTTCTACAAAAGAGGGCTAAACTTGGAAGGCAGAAAAACTTGAACACACATATTCAAACAAGATGCTCAAAATGCAGCAAGTTTCATGTTTTGCCCAAGCCCACCTTCATACTGGTCTGGATTTATGGAAGCTTTTCTACTGGCTTTAGGAAATTAGGTAAAATACATTATTCCGAATAGATTTTCCAACTTCTAACACATGGTTGTGTTCAAGGGCTTCTAATGGGTTAATTCCTGGTTGCATCAAAGCTCAACATAAATGCAGCATAAAAGGGAAACCAAAGAATGCCAGTTATCACTGTGTCCTTTATGCAGAATCACTTGGCCGTGAAATAATTGAAAAGCCACAGAAACACGAACACTAATGTTAACACCAGGTAACACCACTTATACAGGGAATTTATACCAGGAAAGAACTAACTAGAACTAGTCCCATGGGCTCAGAGGTTGGGAGCAGGAGCTAGATAGATGAGTTTCATGTCCCAGAGAGCTCACTGGCCGGAGATGCTTCTGCTGGCATTTCACTGCTCGACTTGCACCGAGCGAGGGATCTTTAGCACATCAGAGAAATTAGCCCTTCGGCTTTATACAATAAGCTCTATTTTATAATGTGGAATTATTTGGTAGTTGTCAAATGCAGCAGAACTGTAATCAGCATAATTTGAAATTTTAATATACAATATAATTCAATCATACAAAAATTTCAAACCCGTTTTGACCGAATTAAAAAAAATCAAAAGAGCTATAATGAGTAGTTTATGTAAATTAAACAATTCTTTCTGGATACATTCCTTCTGGCTTTAAAACCATTATATGAGGAATGAATTTGGCACAATATACGGAAATATCAAATGCTTATTGAAATTAACACATTTAAATACCAATGAATATTTAAACTACAAATAATTCTCTGAATGCCAGAACTAATGAAGTCTGGTTTCATATGGATTTTTTTGTGGTTGAAATGTATCATCTTACAGCTTCTCTCCATCATGTGGATTCTTTGGAATCTACTAGTGCCTGAGTTCATGCTCTACCGTTTCCCTCCATTGGGTATTTTGGGAATCTCTCTCCTCACCTAAACACCCTCTGTAATGAAACAGGCAGGAGTCTAATGATCTCTGAGACCTCAAGTGTTCCGGCATACACAGCTGAAAAGAGCTAACAGGTTTAAAAGTTATTAGTGAGGAAAAATGTACTGAAAAAATAATCCTTAGAAAGCCAGATTAATAAGCAATCAGTTTGTATGTGGCTTCAAATGGATTATTGTTTAACCATATTAGTCCAACGCTTTGTTCCAATAATTCTAGGTTTCTCTGTAGTTGTAAGTGTGAACTGCCTATTTACTTTCATTTATATGTCCTCACTTTGAATAAAAACACTGTGTAAAATGTGCACATTGTTGCATATGAGCGAAGTGTTATGACACCCAACTTATTCCACAGTTGGATGCCAGACATCCATTTATATTTTGGAATATTTAACTGTTTTATTGGAATTATTGTTATCTATTGCTTTGTACAAGCTAGCCTGGGCTCATCAACTCTGACCAAAGTCTTAAAATGAAAGATCAGAGAAAAGATTTACCGTGAGAAAGAAGGCCAGCGGACTATTAAGAAGCCGTGACAACAAGACACCCCACTCCTTCGTTACTCACGTGTGCGCTCTTCTTACTCCACCTCTCAGGGCTGTACCTCTGACGCTCTTTTTGAAGCCAGGGGTAGCATTTCAAATGTGAAATAACATCACAATAGGCAGTGCCATTTCCTCCAGACCCCTCGTTTGCTTTAAACAGCCAGCGCCGCACATCCATATTGTCAACAATGAGCTGGCTGAGAACATGAATCATCTGCAGAGCAACGACAAAGATATTTTACACTATGACAATATTAAATTGTTCCTCAATTTAGACTTCCAGTTCTAAATATCTGGACTTGAAATTTCTTTTTTCTTGGAGATGCTTGTGTTGTTACAGTTCTTTTGGATACTTAGGGAAAACAACCTTCAACATTTTTTGATGAAGAATCTATGGCCTTTGTCCTTTATTTGAGTCCACCAAACCACACCCTTCAGTGGTCGGTGAAGCTGTGATCTGCAGAGAGAAATTTGCTTGTCCAGGTTTTTGTCTCATCAGGATTTTAGGTTTTGGATAATCAGTATTGCTCAATAAATGTTTGTGATGGGAAATGACAAGGGATGGACTCCACGATTTGCAAAATCTGAGGAACAGTTGTGCCAGATTCTAACACCAGCCAAAACATCTGTGAAATTTTCCTACTGGAGAGTACATTATGTGGTTATAAATGTACGAAGGAGTTACCAAGCAGGCTTTATAAAAATGCTAATTATTTATTTGTGTATGTATACAGATTTAAATGACTTTAAAATGCCTTCTGCCCAGCTGGTGTAGGATGCAATTAGCTTCTTAGAAACTGCAAATGCCTTTGAACCTGGTAAAAGTGTTATCAGATCTTGTTGCATTGGCCTTCTGCATTTTTACAGAGGGACTTTTGTTTCTTTTTAAAAAATGATAACCTGAAATACAATTACACGTGTGTTCCAGCTGTTATTACTTGTGGCTTTTGAGAATCGCATAAATGTGTTTTTCTTGATGACTCCCCTACAGTAATGGAGAAAGATCAATAATATTGTAAGGACTGTACCAATCACACAGAATTATGTGGTATCTTTAAGTGAAAATTGAATTGTGCTTTAACATAGTGTCACCTTGCTTTGATTATTTAACCTAAAAATGTCAATATTTCATACAAGCAAACAACAGAAGTAGAACTTCCATAACACTGTAGTATGAATCAAAAATATTAGATCCAGATAAATTATTTAACAATAAATCAAAGAGTTGTTTTTCAAATCATTGATCATATATTCATTTCATCTACTATAGAAGTTGCAATATATTTACGTAGCTCAGATTGTTTTCAGTGGTAAAGATGATTAATAAAAAGCAAAGCACTGTGAAAAGCCTAAGAAGTGCCTAAGAAGTAGGAATTCCTGCAAACCATGGCACTGGTTATTTTCCTGTATGAGATGTAGCAGCACCATAAGCATATTTTTTTAAAAAGTCAGTACCTGTCATACTTAGATTATTGCAAAATCAGTGTATAAAATGTAATACTGAGGCATTGAATAAACATATGTAAACAGAACATAGTACAGAAAAGTTTTGTGCCTTGTAATTTTAGTTTAGTAATATCTTGTTCTTTTTTACTGGTCATGCTAACAAGACAGGTGAATTTAGCAGTGGGAAGCCAGGTATGAGGTGAAACTCCAGTTGCAGATATGCTCAGTGAACCTCAATTTGAACGGATTGACTTCCTAAGGGGAAGGAATTATCCCTTCAATAAATACTAAATTTTCCCAGAAATCCTTGTTATATTTTCAGTCACTGATAACATTCCTATTAATTTCATTGAGACCGTGACTTCATGGAGCAGCAACAGAAACTGTTTGAAGTAACTGAACCAAACGCCCTTACATATCCTCAAAAAAGAACACGAAGAACACCAGAACAATTGTATTACTTCCTGACGAGGATACAAATTGCACTTAATGGGTGAGATACAACCAAAAAAGAAGCAACCTCATACATTATTTAATTAAACCCAGTTAGGGTCTAATCAATGTTATAAATTGGATGAAGTTTGTGTCCTATCGAGCAAAAAGAGGCATCTGCACGTGGACACATCCCGGCCCACGTCCCGCTTACCTGGTCCATGCTGGAGATGTCAGACTCTCCGGGAGGGGTTGGCACACGAGCGCTGGCAAAAATGCGTTTACTTCCAGACTTGGTACTATAGAGATGAGCCACTTCTGGCACCGAGCCCAATATAGGGACATTTAGCATGTCAGCCACTGCTAAATCATCTTTGTGGGGAACCCCTCCTATAATGTAGGCATCTCTGCTCTGGAGAAGAATTTTTATTTTTTGGATTGTCTTGGGACTGTACTTCAGTTGAGTGGCCAGGCACATGTGATGCTTCTGTATAAAGATAACATTATTCTTGTTAAAAGGTGTTCTTCTCTGTTCCATGAACCTAATTTATAACATTGCACACGATAAATACATTATTAATAGCAGGCTGGGTTATGACCTATCCTGTAGCTTAGCAGTTTAAATTGATAAAAGCTGTTGGGGTGAGGCTCCATAATCGTGCACATCTTTAGTGTGTTGGAAATGGGCTCGCTGGGAATAGAACTAATTACTACACATCTGTATTTATTTGATCCATGTGGAATTACCCTTCTGTCAGTCGGCAGAGAGGCTGGTGGCCTTTGGATAATAGTGATTCATCTCAGCAACACTTCTGGCATGGTTTAACTCTAAAGCTCCTAAAAATCAATACAAAAAAGAAGAAAAACCCCTATAGCAGAGATGGTATTTCACCATACAGTTCACCAGTATTTTAAGCGATTGTCTGAGAATAAAACACTTTGATTTACAAAAGCTTTCACTGATCACATTAAATTACCAGGAATATACATTTCCATTACACAATAGTTCTGATAGTTCATGTGAACACAGCTGCAGAGCACTCAAAGAGAGGGTGGGATTTTGTTGTTTAAAATAAAGGGGTCTCAACTTCAAGAAATTTTTCATTTCTTCTAAAAAAGAAGATCTATTCTGAACAAAGCTACTCACGACATGCTATAACCTCTAAACTTATACTAAGAATATTGGTCATAGCAGGTGAAACCTCAAAACTATTTTCTACAACATATCCGATGCATGGCCTGCAGATAACCTGATTATCTTTCCAAAGGTATAGAGGCACCCCAAGGTTGAGACAGACAGGGATGGACATTATACAGCAATAGTACAGATACCTCCACTGCCATAAATTGCCATAAACAAATAGTTGTAACAAGAAGGAAATCTTCCCATTGAGATTTCATCTAACTTAAGCCCTAGTCAGGAAAGTAAGTACTCCTGGATTTGCCAGGAATTTTCAGGAGAACCCAGAGTATTTTCCTTCAAAGTCCTTGACTGGAGAACCCAGAATGTTTCCCCTCAAGGTCCTGGATGCTCCTTCAGAGGGGCTGAAGTATAAATCCTGATTCTACTACTTGGATGATGATGACAGCGGAAAAGGAAATGGGAAGCCCCTGGAAGTGGATAAAAGGAATCCCCTTTTGTCAATACCAAACACACAGCTCCAAAAAAAGCACTCAAGTTTCTCTGTAAAGAAATCAGACATACTGCAAGGAAAGTGAGGATATAAGTCAGAAAAATTAGATACTCTTCAACATTCTAGTAGGAAAAAGGGAGTCACAGAAGTGTAAGGGCAAAAAGAACAACAAACAAGTTTCCTGGAGCCTTTTCCTTCTGTCAGTTTGAAAACTGAGACTCTTCATGTTCCGATTGATTTGTTCCCTCTCTCCTGAGCGTGGTACAAAAGCAGGAGATGGCCCGTTCAGTTGGGCTTGTGGCCGTGGAGAGAACAGGATCAATTTCCAGCCCCGGTCACTCACTCCCTGGGGCCACGAGTGGTGATGTAGGGGCGAGATTTGCTTTGTGTCTCTCAATAATGGATTTTACAGTTAATTAAGGAGTGCAGGAAACAGGCTGTAAAATCTAGTTCATTCCTGCTCCAAGTGGTACAGCTGCCATGATATACAGTTGTGCGAGTGAAAGCAGGTAAAAGCAAAACTGAGGAATCCTCAGAATTCCAGCACAACTGCACAAAATAGTGGTTGGCAGGTTAACCAAAAAGCCAGTTCTTGGTTCTCTCAAACCTGTTGATTTTTTTATAAACTTCTCAGGACCAGAGAAGTAACCCTTGGCATCAGTTTTACTATTAATATGATGAGCAAAGTTACCACTCTGCTGTTTCAATGTGCAGCTAGTGGAGAATCAGGGTAGGGTCACCCTTTGTTAGAAGTGTTTCATGTTGCACCTGGATGCACTGAGTCACAAGAGGACACTCTAACAGCCAGCAGCTGTCTAAGGGGACAGGGGCATTTGGACACCCTTTTCTCACAGGACTACGTGTGTCTGGTGTCTTGCAGATTTTCCTTCCATCCAGTTCCATCAGAATATCCAGGAAACCGGGCAAGGCTGATTTGTGCTTCTAGAGTTGCTCAAAGGAGCCTGCTAAGGTGGCCTTCAAGCCAAATGTTCACATATTAGGAATATATGTAGATAGATTAGGTACAACAAAAGTTTTTCATAAAAGAAACCATAACCCTTACAGACGAAATGACAGCTAAATCCACAGTCACTGAAGCCAATGGGTGATGATGATCAGTTAAGAGCACAGATTCCTCTCCTCACAAAAGATACATTTCTTGGACACATTAGTTGATAGATGGTAAAGAACATATGCTCAATGAAAAGAATGTAGGTTGAGGATTTTGCATACGTTGCACTGTGCTGAAGAGCCAAGGGGATACCTCAGCCTGGTGTCAGGTAAAACCCATGATTGTAATTGTTAGGTCCCTTAATCAGGGCATGTAAACATTTCCCAGTAAATCACAGCTGCACAATAAATTTTCACAAAGCTGTTCACTCTTTTCTTTCTGGAAAAGAAACTTTGTTTGGAATATTTCAACAGAAATGGGAAGAGGGAAGGCTATACACAAGAGATGCATGCTTGAAAACAACCTGCTTCTACAGCAAAACTGCTTCAGCCAAATCACCATGACCAAAATAGTCCATGAGAGAAATGTTCCATTCCTGGACAGCCTGTCCGGGTTTAGCACATTTTTATCCATAATATGATGTGTTCTAGACAATATTTTTAGGATGTTTTATGTGGAATGCTTATTAAAGCTTCCAATATTTGATAGGTATTGCTGAAAAAATAAGCAGTATCCAGATGGAAAAAAACCCTCAGCTACAATTGTCAAACTGCAATTTAAGAAGTAAAAATATATCACTGGTATTTATCAAGGATTTACCACCCCAATAATTTAACTTCACAAGGTGAAGGCCCAGCACAGGCAGCTCTGATTCTTGTATGTTTCTAGTGTTGAGATAAAAGCACAATGCTAAAGCAAAGCCAGCTCCTAAAAACACAAATATTATCTCTTGATGCTTTTCCTCCAACTTCAGAGAAAACATAACACATTCATATCTACAGAATTCATTTGAACTATGGCAAAACTATCAGTCAGCTCCGACTCGGGGCCCCTCCATATACAGCGAAAGAGCTGAGCACTTTTCTCACATAGATGTTTCCAGACTATTTCAACAGAAAAGGATTCATCCACACATGCAAGTGTTTTGCTGAACAGCTACTATAGAACTACATTTGAAAAGCAACACATTTACAAAATATAGAAAAGCTTATTTACCTTCTGAAGCCATTAGTTTGAATCAGTATATGGTACAACAAATAATTGTTCAACAAAATAACTAGAAGAGGGTTATTAATATAGATTAAAAACAAGAGCAGGGCTTTAAGCATAGACCCTGGAGATACAAACGGACCCCTAAGTTTCATAAAAATAAAATCTCAGCTAAGACACTATAAACTGAATATGTACAATATAAAATTATTCTCCACTGCAGATAATCTTCACTGCACTGTAGTATTTTCAGAAACATTGTGTGTAGTGTACATTCATTAAAATCTCTTTTTAGACCATGGACCACATGGATTTAAAACTTACTTGACAGGTTTAGAACTAATATTTCTGTATTATCTAACCTATGCAGTTTTAAGTTCTGTTCTTTAAGTAGTTCTGAATTGGATTTAATTAAAAGAACACTACAAACACACAGATGATTGAATACTGGGCTGCCTGGAGATGAAGTTTGAGTAATAAGAATGGTTTACTGATATGATTTGCTTAGAGATATAAATCTATCAAGTTCCCAGTCCCAACTATATAGTAAGAAGGGACAGTGGTCTACAAATAGCCAATATAGGACTATCTCAACTAAGTCTATAAAACTAAACCGGGATATTTATTTCCAATGCTCTAACTAGTAGTCTAATCAGTAAAGCCCTTAAACTTGCAGTAATATTTCACTGATGTGTACCAGAGCGTTACAAGTTATAAAATTTCCAATTTAATTTTACTGCATCCCTCAAGCTGTAGTAATTAGAAGACAAACTCACAGGGAAGCTGTTTATAGCTTCAGGGGTGAGAATTTTGAACCTGTCCTGCAGGTCAGCCATGTCCTCAGGGTTCCCAGATCTAACAGCTGCCTGCAGACCCAGGAGTTTATTGTAATATCGCAGTAACTCCTCACTCAGCTGAAGGGGGCAGATGTAGATGACGTCCACGTTGGCATCTAAAACAAAGGGGCACAATGTTCATTACTGGAAGAAAGGTAGAGTCTATTCAGAACAGCAATCTGAGAATTCTTGATCATTTGCTAACAAATAGCTTGCCTAAAAAAAACCCACTGAAAATAAAAATGAGATCCGTAATTCCCAACTCTTAGTGGTTTAACTGCTTTTTCTGTGCTTCAGCATTTCTCTGAAGACAGGTCAGCAACCCAAGGAAATAGCTAGTTTTCAGAATTCAATTCTGCAGAACATATTGGGGGCAGAATTTTGCAAGTGTTGCAGGGGGATTTATATGCACGACTCACATTAACATCAATGGGAATTGCACACTGCTTTAAAAAAACATATCCCATTAACTTCAGTAAATTATAAAACTGAGCAGTTAAGTTTAGGAAAATGATGAAATTCCCTTTTCATACACTGCCTGGATTTTGTGCGGTCTCTTCCTATTCTTGTCCTGTCCATACAAAAGCTCACGGCAGGATACCATTAATAACTATTGCTGAGCGCGTGAGTGTGCAGATTAGCCAGTTAAATACCACAGTGTGAAAATCTGTTTTTCTGCATGTAAAACAACTTGGGCTGAAAGACAGTGTATACACAAACACTTAGAGGTGAGAAAGTGGCATTCTTTAATATACACTGGTTTGGAAAATTTTAACTACTCTGCTCCTCTAAAATATTAATGTAAGAGATGAGTTAATGAATTAATGGGCCTTGCAACAGCAATAGAATATGCTGCCAAAAAGCACTGCTAGGTTTTGATCCAGCTCCTGCTGAAATGGGTAGGAAGTCTTTCATTGTCTTCACTGGGCACAGGAACAAGAGCCTGGAAAGTGCCAACTGCTCCCACACGGGAAGGAATCAGAGGCAGAGCACGTATTGGACTAAGGAAACCCTGAGCCTCATGTTGGAATAAAATATCCCACATTCACTTGATCTAAAAATGTAAGGCCAGAAGCTCAACTGAAGCATTTTAGTAGAACAGCATCTGACAATCAGCCCTGTATCTGAAGCTCCAGAGCCTACATATATATATAAAATACAATTCATTATCGTATAAAATTTTAAAATAATTAAAAGAACAGTTCATTAGAACTGGTAGTCAATACTCTGTTGTTTTTAAGCATTTACTCAGAGCTGTAAAACAAGCCTGAAAATTTACCAGCTATGGTACGAAAAGACTCCTCGCCAATATAGGCTGTGATGCTGAATGGACTGCACCGTCAGAAATGGAGAAGCCCGAGAGAAATTGTTGAATAAAATGCTGCAACACATTTTACTACTCTTAGAACTGCCCTATAAAGAGATATACAAGTCTGCATTGGACACGGTGGGGCTCCAGAGACAGATTAGCTCATAGCAGATTACAACAAGCAAGGAAATCCTCTGGTACTCTAAAGAAAAGGAAAATCAATATGGTAAATATCAATGCTCTTCTGCCAGGCACAGGTAAAGCATCTGATCTAGTTAATAATTTAGGTAATGTTTAACTAGTTTGTGTCTTACTCATGGTCTATTTTACAGTAGAACCAATTTTCATGTTCACAGATTTAAAATGAGAAAATGCCTGTTCAGTGTGTTGACTTTATCCCTTTAAGTTTGTAACTATCATTTTAGAAACAAACAAAAAATCTATGTTAAAAAAATAAAACTATTGCAGAAAAACACTATTAGTGCCTAGATAATATATAAAGGCAATTACATTATTATTTTAGGCAACTGTAAATTTCTGGATCTAATATATTTTTGTTACGAACTTACTAAGTGGTATTTATAAAATAATAATGATACTGAAATATACATGAATCATGTAAAGCATGTCATTCCAGGGAGCCAATGAAGTTGGTCGCTGACAAATAATGTTCTTCACTGCTCTGCTTAACAGAGGACTGTCATTCTAGGAAAAACTTTTCAATGCATGTGTTTTGCCTCATTTACTAATTAAAAAAAAAAATCAGTTTAAATAAGGGCTTGCTCTTTTCTAGCACATCTCTCCATATGAGCCTGAATGAACACTAGAATTAGCTACCTAATTTTGTAGAACACTAAACACTTTTGATCATTTGTGGTGCTCAGCATGCCCCAGGGTGAGGCTGCTTTACCTTAGCACAGAGCTGGCAAGAGTCAGCATTGTTCTTCTTATGAATAACATGGGCAGGAGCAAGTGCCGTAGCAGATAAATTACTTTGAGCTTATCTTTTCTCTATATTTAACACTAATACAAAATGTCCTCATCGGACATTCTACGGGCAAATAACAATCAAAAAAGAGGCAGCCAACAGCTCATAACGTACCCAGTATGTCACACAGCCTCCCCATCTGCAAGTTCTGCTGGAGAGCGAGATTGGGAATATGCTCACGGGTGCACTGGGAATAGCCTGGAAAACAAGTAAAGCCCCCCCCGCAACCTGTCTTCAGAAAACCCATGATACATTTTTGAAAGAAATCCGAATTTTGGATTAAAAAAAAGCTGTAATAAAAAGATTTTAAATCCCAAATGTGTTATAACACTAATTACATCAGCTGTATGAATTTACTTCTATTAGTAAACTGATGTAACATCATGTTTTTATGTCATGATATTTTAAATACAGACCTAAACATTCCAGAACTATAGAGCTTTATAATTTAAACATGTAGACTGAGTATTTTGAGTCTTCTACATTGCTGGATTTTTTTTTTTTTTAACAGTGAAAAAAAATGACACCATCGTGAAGGAAGAATCCTGGTACGTTTCATCTTTCACACAGATAAAAGGCACCAAAGCCACTTCATTAAGGAGTTGTCGCAGTGATACCTGATCATTTGCTGCAGAGGAGGAATGAGGGGCAGCCTGCCTGAGCTTGGCTTATCTAGTTAGGGACAGACTTCCAACTGATTGCACATTCACATTCCAAAAGACTGCAGTAAATGCCGTGACCGCTGTGACTATAATCTCTAATCCTGTAATTTTTAAATTCAGCTAATTCTAAATTAATCAGTGTGTATATAGAAACACACACTGTGCAACATGAGTTGCGAGTCACAACAACTGTGACTGAATCCATAAGGAAGTTCAATGTAACGTTCAGCATAAAATCCCACTTGATCCACTAACAAAATCCTCACAACATTTCACATTTCTGCACATTTCCAATTATTGGAAAGTAGCTTATTTCCCTACTCTAAACTGTCCTCTTCAAAATACATGTGCTTTTAAGAACTAAATGGAGGCAGAAAAAACAACATGCAAATATCACTTGGAAAATCAGTAATTATTTGAAAGGGATAGTAGTTGAAGTAGCAATCAAAAGTCAGAACTTGCATGTTGCTGTGGTTCTGCAGATACACTAGAGCATCACACCAACTACCACATGTACTTTTCTCAGACATGTTAATAAAACATATTAATTCACAATATATTAGCTGCCACTGACATGACCCCATTAGATGTAATGAGAGGAATATTCACTCCTTTTGAATCATTCACCTTCCGATGGACATTATGAACCACGTTAATCCTCACACCTGATACATTTTGAACATGGTTGCTCAGCTGACAATGCTTATTAAAGGCAGAGGTTTAATATTCCTTTCCTTGCAGTTTACACAAAACTAACCCAAATGAACTGCGTGTACTGTGATCATACTCTATGCATTCTGTATAACCTGTGCCATCATCTCTGGTTTGTTATGTACAGCTGCTCTGTGTATCACTAACATTTTGCTCCACAGCATTTGGTCTCAAATGCACGAAACATTTCAGATAAATTTGCATTTTCCAGAAGCCAAAGCCCCTATTTGGATTCAAAGCACCACTACTTTAGTTGATCTATACCTGCAACCTGGCTAAGTTAAAACTCAAAATGGGGTCTGAAGACAGTGATTGGGACAAAACACTCAAGGATGTGGCTGCTCATTTGCACGAGGCATCAGCGCATCTCAGCAGCTCACTGGTGGGGCTGCTCTGCGGGAGGGGCGACCTTGCAAAGCAACATCCAAGAATTTTGATTTCCGAGCTCAGTGGTACTGACAGGACACCAAAGGCCTTCGTTCCTCCTTCACAGGAGTTTTACGGTCGTGTGTGTGAAATGACTTCAGTGG